>NW_028262850.1:3487-36718 GCF_049901715.1 Pseudonaja textilis | reverse complement strand
AGGTGTAATATCAGATGCATCTTACTAATTTTTGGGTGAACTGGCCTTGGAGCTACTTCCTAGATCGAAGGCCCATATGCTCCACCCCAGGAGGGTGAAGGGGGGAGGAGTCTGGCCAGGTCTGGCCTCCTTAAGAGCCTCCCAGATTATGGAACCCCAGGGGACACTTTTCCCCAAGCAGGAGAGGAAGCTTTCCCCCGGAGCCAAAAGGACCTCCAACTGCCATTCAATCCCATCCGAGCGGCCCAAGCCTGTTAGGCCCCGGTCAGCAAATTGCCACCCTTTGTTTTCTGGCACAAGGACAAACCAAAACCTACTTGGGACATATTCCCAGCCCTTGTGGGTTTCTCACCCCTTTGATGGAGACCTTTAATATGTCACGTGTCCTACAAAATGGGAACAATATCGAAGCCTCCCAGGCAGCCTCAAGAGGAGAAAATCCTGTTTGTCCTGCCCAGATTCAGTTCTGGTGAAGGTCAACCACCTTTGGGGAATAGCATCAGCCCTCTTGAAAGTGGGACCTCAGGCTTCTGGAAATGGAGAGAAGACAGCAAAACTTTCTCCTACCTTGTTGAGTACCTTTTAGCTGTGAAAGATAATCTTGGTTGATAGAAAGTCTCTGTCTTTTAAAATACATCAGAGTTTCTCTCTTGAGAACATCCCTGGGAAAGAACCAAGAGGCCTGAAATGCGTGAGATTCTGCTGCTACCTCTCCATTTGGGTCAATGAGAGTTTAATGTCTGAGGCCATTGACAAATTCATTCTTCTCCAGGAAAGGGATGGAACTAGAATGGGAACATGCAGCAATTTAAAAGAAGAAAACCTTGTTTCTTATCCACGCTTTTTACATTTTAATCTTTTCCTGAGTTGTCTAATTTCAACAGTTTAAGGAAAAAAGGTTTTATACTCATCTTACAAGTGGAAAAAAAAGTTCACAAAAAATATTTGACAATATAGTTTTGATAAAATATATTGAAAAACATAAAAGGGGGGATTTGTGAACCCTGAAAAACGTGTTATGGGGACTCAAGGAGTTCACAACCTTTGTGTGATCCCATTCCGATTTATCGTTCCTCCCCAGCCAGCTAAAAAAAGGCTGGGGTTCAACCGCTGATTGCCCAAATTGTTCGAGGCTAAAAACGGTCAGCCCTTTATTTGCAAAGAAACTGTTGCCCAGCCTAGTTGCCTCTTTGTAATCTTAACACTGGCATCGAGGGGGGGATGGCTACCAAAGCACCTTTTGCAACCGCTGAGTACTAGCCACCGTTAGCCCAGAGAGGCGCCGGCAAAAGGAACGATCCGCAGCCGAAGGCGGCCAGCATAAACCAGCGATCAAAAAAGCAAAAGATCCCCGAGCCAGGGAGAAAGGCGAGCGGAAAAAGAGTTTTCTGGCGCCCTGCTCACGAAGTAAAGCACCGTCAAGAGCTCTGCATTTGGGTTAAATTAAAGTGTCTTTGAATTTGTTGAGAGTAGGAATCATGCGCAGAGAATCTTAATTAAGCCCCTTTTAATCAAGACACCTCCCACAGCTAGCTTGTGAACGTGGTAACCAACAGAGAGAAAGAGAGGTAGCAAAAACCCCTCCAGGCTGATATCACTAGTAACTCACGAGCCTCGTGACCAGAAGATTTTTCGCAAGAGGTAGCCCAGCCGTCCCAAACCTGATTCGAATCGAGGCCCCAGCGGTTAAAGCCGGAAGAGTAGGGTATCGCAAAACAAACCGATCCTTTAAAACCGATCCGCCCTCCCGGCTCACGAGAGAACAGAAAAATCTGGCCTTTAATCCAAAAAGGAGCCCCCAGAGAAGATACTGGTGCCGAAAGGGGCAAAGAACAAACCTCTTCCTGGTTTGAAAGATCCTTGAAACCTCACCCCACACCCTCCCCAACTCCCCCAAATTTTCCTGCGGTTCATAAAACTGAAAAAACAAAAAAATAATCTACCCCAATGACCACCCAAAAAAAGAACATCCAACAGAAGTCGGGTTCCTGGGTTTAAAAATTCAATTAGGATATGGTCTTGATATATTAGTCTGTAAGCAAACCCCCTCCCAAGGCGGCGACCTCTACACAAAAAACCCAAAAGCGGTAGAGGAGGCCCTAGCAGCCCGAGCTAGCAACGAACTCAGCCACCGGGTAAATTCAGGGGCCCAAGCGCCAAGCTAGCAGCGTTCCCAGTCCATTCAAGAGGTGGAAGGGGGAAGGCTACAAGAACGATGAGAACGATGTCCATCGCCTCACCACGACAGACGGTCGCAGGTAGGGGCCAAACAAGAATACACCGTCCACCCAAGCACATCACCCTGTGCCTAGCCTGTGGGGGATCACATCAAAGGGCCACCTGCAAGTTTAAAGGAGCCGCTTGCAACAACTGCCATAAGAGGGGGCACATTGCGCAGAGTCTGCCAAGCCCCCTCAAAGCGCTGCACAAAGACCCCGTCCTCGCACTCCGGGACCACAGAGGCAAGTATTAACTGTCACGACGCACCGCCTTGCCAGGCGTACTTGCCACTCTGTCAGTAAAATTTCCCTCTCCGCTTCCCTAGAAGGTAAACCGTGCCGCATGGAGGTTGACACAGGGTCAGCGCCTCAATAATCTCGTGGAACACCTCAAGAGACTCCACCCCAGCCCCATCTACTACCCGGCTTCAGAGATGCCAGTTCGGTCTGAAGGACTACTAGGGGAAGGCCATTCCCGTGATCGGCAGAGGCAAGTTCTTTGTCAGTTTTAGAGCTTTTAAAGGCCACCTACCTCTAGTGGTAGTTAACGGCAATCTACCCACCTTATTGGGGCTCGATTGGTTTCCCCACCTCGTTGCCTAGGGTTAACAGGGAGTCCATGCTGTCTCAACCTCAGACACTGACTCCTTATTCGCTGACTACGCAGATGTGTTCAGCAAGGAGCTGGGGTGTTATAATGGAACCCCCATCTCGTTCACCGTTGACCTCAGGCAGTCCCAATCAGATTAAAACCACGGAGAGTTCCATTTGCTATCTCGACCAAAACTAGACGCTGAATTGGATAAACTACTAAAACAAGGGGTCATTGAGCCAACAGATTTCGCCAAGTGAGACGCCCATTGTCACACCCTCA
Organism: Pseudonaja textilis; assembly: GCF_049901715.1. Taxonomy (NCBI): domain Eukaryota; kingdom Metazoa; phylum Chordata; class Lepidosauria; order Squamata; family Elapidae; genus Pseudonaja; species Pseudonaja textilis. Next base: position 33,625 of record NW_028262850.1, on the reverse strand, counting down.
AAAAAAGATGGTAGCCTGAGAATTTGCTCGACTACAAGACAACAATCAATAAATATTTACAAGTTAGCGCCTACCCCGTGCGCCTGCCATTCAGCACTTATTGCATACATTCAACCGGGCAGTATTTTTGCTAAATTGGACATGTCTCAAGCATATCAACAGTTCCCTGTTGATAACCAAACAGCGAACTTCAGACCATCGCCACTCACAGGGGTGCCTTCCGATGCAAGCTGCTCCAATTTGGCGAAGTGTTGCCCTTCGGTATTTTTCAATCCCTCATGGAGCGGATTTTACAGGGCCTCCCTGGTGTAGCACCTACTTCTCGACGACATCTTGGTCTCGGCCAGGGACAGACCCCAACTCTTCCAGAGAGTGCGAGCAGTGTTAGAGAGGTTCAGACAGCATGGCCTCAAGTTAAAAAAAGAAAATGCGCCATTGCCACTAGACAGGTGGACTTTCTGGGTTATAAAATTGACGCCTGGCATTCACCCCTGGAGTCCAAGGTCAGGGCGATCCACTTAAGCTCCCACACCGACCTCCAAAACGGAGCTACAAGCTTTCTTGGGACTCTAAACTTTTATGCATCCTTTTTGCCCCATAAAGCCTCAGTAGCCGAACCCCTACACAGATTACTAGACAAAAAGTCACCGTGGCACTGGGGGCACAAAGAAGACCAGGCGTTTAACGCCGTCAAATCACTACTTACGCCAGAGGCAGTGCTCATCCAATTCGACCCCAACCTTCCTTTAGTACTGGCAGCAGACGCATCCCCTTTTGGAATTGGGGCGGTCCTTAGTCACCGACTCGCCAATGGCGCCGAGGCCCCCATCGCTTTTTTTCTCCAGGACGCCTCGCCACGGAGCGAAATTACAGCCAAATAGACAAGGAAGCCCTAGCAGCTGTTGCAGCCGTGAAAAAGTTTCACGAATTCCTTTTTGGCCACTTCTTTCGAACTGGTCACCGACCATAAGCCCCTCCTGGGCCTACTGGCCGGCGACAAACAGACACCTCAAGTCCTCTCCCTCGGATGACAAGGTGGACACTTTTCCTAGCGGCCTACTCATACAAACTTATCCACCGCCCGGGCAAAACTCTATCCCACGCTGACGCACTCAGTCGCTGCCCCTTACCCGCCTCCGGCTGAAGACCCAGCTCCTGTCAATGCCATTTTTGAAATCACCCAGTTGGACCTGCCCATCACCGCCCTTGACATCGCCGCCAAAACCAAGGCAGACCAAATGCCGCCCAGGTGCTCGACTGGGTGAGGAGGGTGGCCGGGAGGCAATGTTGATAACAAATTCGCACCCTTTAAGACTCGCATGCAGGAGCTGTCCAGTTTGCAGGGTTGTCTACTGTGGGGCACTCGAGTGGTCATCCCGACCTCGCTGGCACCTGAGTCCTGGAAGCGCTGCCAGGGACACCCCGGCATTGTGAGAATGAAGGCGTTGGCACGCAGCTACGTGTGGTGGCCGGGTCTAGACGAGGACATTGTCAATTGGGTAAGTTCCTGCAGCATTTGCCAGGAATCCCGTCCTGCTCCCCCATCGCCACCCCTACCAGATGGGAGAGCGCCAGCGCCCTTGGTCTAGAATCCATATCGATCTGGCCGCCCCGTGCATGGAAAGATGTTCCTAGTGGTCGTGGACGCTTATTCCAAGTGGATAGACGTGGCGCAGCTATCCACGACCACCACACTAGCAATCACCAACGTGTTAACGCGCCTGTTCGCTACCCATGGACTACCCGACTCCTTGGTCTCCGAATAATGGCCCACAGTTCGCATCAGTAGAATTCAGCCGTTTTGCAGCCAACCTAGGCATTCGCCACATTTTCACAGCCCCATTTCACCCTCAAGTAGTAATGGGTTGGCTGAAAGGGCCGCCAGGACCACCAAAGAGGCCCTCGCTAGGTTTGGCAGAGATGACTGGCACCACAAACTCTCACGGTTCCTGATGAGCCAGCACTCAACCCCTGTGCAGTCACCAATAAGTCCCCAGCGGAACTTCTGATGGGCCGGCGCCTGAGGACTGTATTAGATAGACTGCACCCACAATACTGCCCTGACTCTCCCCTCGCTTCACTTCGGGGTTAGACATTTTATGTTACAGGAGCCGATATTCGCAAGGAATTTCGCTGGGGACCCACTTTGGATTCCGGGCGAGGTCATCGCCGCCACCGGGCCGAGATCATAGAGTCAGGCTGGAGGATGGTCGCGCCTGGAGGAGACACATAGACCAACTCAGAAGGCGCCTCAGCAACCTCGCAAACAAGAATCCAGAGTCTCCAGTCGAAGGGGGAACCGCCCCATCCGCCACCCAGCCACACCGCACCCAGTGACCAGTCTGCGCCAGCGGTCGCTCCGGTCAGCCCAAACTCGGACAACAGCGCCCAGAGAGTTGATCAACCGGATCCAACCCACGAGAGTTTGACTCCAGAAACCAACCCGGTGGTTTCCGAGGATGCCCAGTCCAGAGAGAGTGTTGGTGACACTATGCCAGCTCAACCGTCACAGACTGATACCAAACAGTCAGACAATGTTCCCGAGTTGCGCCGCTCGGCGCCAACACAAACCCCCATCTACCTCAAGGACTATGCGTGTTCGCATCTGGGGGAAGGGGTGTTATGTCCTGAGGACTCAAGGAGTTCTCACTCAGGTCCACTCACTTTGTGTGGGCGTTATTCCCCATTCCCATTGGTCAGTTCTCCCCAGCAGCCAGCTATAAAAGCAGGCTGCGGGGTCCAACTGGCTGCTGATTGCTGCGAGCCAGTTCCAGGCTTGGCAAGCACGGTCAGCCCTTTATTTGTAAAATAAAGTACTGTTGCACTCATGCTCTGGTTCAGCCTCTCATTGCTCAAACTTAACAAACAGGTTGGTTATCAGAAACATCAATTTGTCAAGAAGAAAATTGTCAGGGTCATCCTCTCCCAGGAAGCCCAGACAGGAAACCTGAGCTAGGCCCACTTCGCTGTAATGCTGCACTGACAGGATTTGGGGAGTCAGAAAGCACAAATCTCCCACCGACCCCTTTTTTATGCAGCTGTAGGTTGCCTCCTCTTCTCTGGTTCTTCCCCAGGCAGAATCTCTCCTCCACCCCCCAAAAGTCATTCCCTCCTATCACGGCCCTTTCTAAATGGATTGTGGGAAAGCGGGGGACATAACTTATGTGCTCTATGCAGGTCATCCTCACATATTATTTCATTTCCCAAATACATTATGGAAATACTGTTGATATAACTCGATCTCAGGAAAGAGTAACAAACAATTTTGTGATGTGATCAGAAACCCAGTTAAGTGAGGGGTGGAAGGTATGATAATTAAGTGGATAAAAACTGATTTAAAAATGGTACTCAAATAATCTTTAGTTTTTTAAATTTTTCTCATGAAAGTGGGAAGATACAACATTTTGTCATTAAGTCAGCAATTTTTCTATGTTGTCATTAATATAATAGGGTTGATAAATCGCTATTATACAAGATTTATAACAATTCTCAGGCAAATATACTTTTATGTTATTGAAACATTACCAACTTTCCGGAAAAATATTTATGATTTCTCCTAGAAACAACTGTATGACTAAAAAGCAGTAGAAAACTATCTGGGTTTTAGGATTTGATAAATTATAGTATCTCATATAAGAACATTAATGATGCACTGGATGACGGATTGTGCCAAGCTTGATAAGTATGCAAGGGAGCCAGTTTGGTCTACTGATTAAGCCTGTGAATTAGAAAGCAAGAGGCTGTGAGTTCAAGACCCTCCTTGGTCATGAAGCAGGCTAGGAGATTTGGGACCAGTCTCTCAGCCCAACTCAACTCACAGGGTTGTTGTTTTGGGGAAAATGAACACACAACTACTCATTGGTACTCAGTCCCCGTGGCTTCTGCAGGGAAGGGCTTTTAAGGATGGGAGATGAGTTAGTGCACTTAGTGAACTCAAACAAGGTCTCAAAGATCTGGAAATCCAACAAGATGGGGCTGCTCTTCCCAAGAACGTTTATTTGAGCAGCCTTTAAAGCAACAAGATATTTCTATCGAATAACCCTGCCCAAAGGGAATTAACCTCCGAGAGCTGCAACGGAGTTCCCAGAGCCGTTTCAGGGGGCCGATACAAAGAAAGAGTGCCTGAGCTGAGACTGGGGCCCTGAGGACAAGTAGCTCTGGGGAGATCAGTCATAAATTAGAACACTTGCTAAGCAACTGGCCATTAAGCGAGGACCAATTGTATTAGGTTTTCCAGTCACATGGCCCCCTGGCCAAGCCCACTCAGTCACATGGCCACCAAGTCACACCCATCTGCTCACATGACCACCAAGCCATGCCCACAAATTAAAGCCATGCCCACAGAATCAGTTGTAAAATAATTTGAATCCCACCAGTGAGTTCAGAGCCTGCTATGCGGCATCTCCTATCAGGACTCAGGGGTTCATTTTGTGACGCCTCTAGTAATATCTGGGAAATACGGAACTCTTTTACGTGCAACTGCAGTTATCAGATCAGTAGGAAGGAGTTTCTCTGAATGGGGCCAAATTCTGTTCTGCTGTAATGCAAAATTATGTATTTATTTATTTAGGACATTTATATTGCCACATATTTGCACATGACTCAGCACTAGGCAGACTCTAACTGCCCCTTGACATTTATTTTTATTTTTCTCCATTATTATTATTAATGTAATGCTGGTCTCTGAATGTAATAAAAGTAGATTGGATGAAAGAGGAAGCTGTGTTGGAGACATTTGCCATCTTGAGTTATTTGTAAATAAATACATGTTTATGAAAACAATCTCAAAATTGTAGTTGACTGAGGCTTCCGGGTTGCCAGGCTTCGGTGACAGCAGGGATTTGCATTTCTTCGCGATCCCTGCTGTGCTCGCCGTCTTGGTGCCTCCGATCCAGATGGATTTGGAGGATAAGGCTGCCCTGTAGAGGCAGCTGAAGATAGGGAGGATCTGGGAAGGGGTTTGGGGGTGTCTCAGACCCCTCCTCACCCAGCTTAGCCTCCTTTTCTCAAGGCGGTGCAGCGGCGGTCATAATGGCCGCCACCAAGAAGCTGGCAGCTGGAAAAGATTGCGCAGGAGGAAGGAGGAGAAGGAAGATTTAAACCATGGAAGTGTTGGCTGTACCGGGAAAATAACAGCTTTTAAAACCCTGGAGTGGAATTGTTTATTGCCTGAAAGATACATTGTATCCCTAAGAAGAGAGACAGTGGCGGAGAAAGCTGCTAAGGGAAACCTTTTTTTTTTTTCTACTTACTCTCCCACCCCACAGAAGCATTAAATGCAGAACTGGAAAATTGCATTGGGCATCGAAGATATTTTAACTCGAAAATGATCAGAGAAAGGACTTTGGACTTTGGACTTAATATCCTCAGAAATTGGAAAGCCCGAATTGGAGGTATGGATTTCTGAGCGTTTAAAGGGAAATTGTTGTTGCAAGGGGGGAGAGGAAAAAACTTTTTGGAGCAGAGCTTGAAAAAGGAGGAGACTACCTAGAATTTCAAAGAAAGATACATTTTAATGGGAACTTTTTGATCAATCAGTAACCCCATAAAGAGAAATTGAAGAGGGTAAAAAAAAAGTATTGAAAGAAACATTCATTTGGACCTTTTAGTGACTTTGAAATTCTTTTGGAATTACTTTTGATTAAAAATATTTGGGTGGTTGTTTTTGAAGAAATCTTTCTCTTCAGGATGGCATTGCTTTTGGATGAATTAAAAACTCAATAGCAAAAATACAAGAAAGAAGAGCAAGATGGAAAAGATTCTTGGGGCACTCTTTTTCAATTTTTAGAGATGGCGTTACGCACCTATGAAAAATTGACTACACAGCAGGACGACTGGAACAAAGAAGAAGAAGAAGCCATTTTGGATGAGCAACGGGTTCACTTTGGGGAGGAGGAGGAAGAGGAAAAGAAAAAGGGGATTTTAAGGGTAGAGAAAACAATCCAAAAAGAGAAAAATGAGATGAAAGCTGGATATAAGGTTAGAATACAACAGAAAGTGAGTAAGCAGAAGAAGAAAAGGGGGAGGAGAGACAAGGGGGAAAAAAAGGCAAGAAGAAAAATAAACAAATGAGAAAGGAGGGGGTGAAAAACCTTAATGCTGGGAAGCAAGACTTTAAGAAACAAAAACTATTTAGAGACAATGGGTAATTTAAATGAAAAAGGGATTCTGGAAGGTACATAAAAGTGTGATTTTCTATGTGTATTCAGAGTAGAATGTGTATTAGTACATATGATTTGCTCTTTTATGGTATTTCTGGTGGGTTATAGGCTTATATTTTGTAATTGTAGCTTATTTGCTTTTTCATAAAGTTTTTTTTTTGTGTGATGTGTAATTTTAGAATGTACTAACCAGAATCTCAATATAATTTAAGTGTTATATTAAGTATTGTGAAGTTAGGGAAAAGAGTTAAAGGTGTTACTCCAGTTAGTCTACAGGAGAGTATATTTAAAGAAAAAGATGAATGGATAACTGTAAAAGAACAGACAAAAATGTTAAGTACTATGAATTGCATTGAGATAAGATAAATAAAATATGATTAAGAAAGATAAAAGAGGGAAGAAGTTATACAGAAAATTGAAAATGGTAATAAGATATGGATTGACATATAAAGTAAATATTTTTTTTTTGAATTTGTGTCTGTGCGAAGAGTTTTAACCCGGGATCAAGCAGCTTTCAGAAATGAGGTTTTTAGGTTCTATGTTATGTATGTCTTGTCTATTTTTTTTTTAAGGCAAAAAATTTTGATTAGTAAGAAATATAATCTGGATAACAGAATGAAAAGGAGAAATTGGGATAGGATATCAAGATGAGTAGATAATGTAAATGCAAATATTATATTTGGTATGTTTTATTGGTTCCTCCAGAAAGATTTTTATTTTAATATGCCTTGCTTGTTTGTATGTTTTGTAAAGTTAACAAAATTTGTTCTTTTTAAAACAAAAAAAAAAGCTAAAATAAGTCAGAGGAAAATAGAAGTGTGATGATTGAATAGCAGATGAATAAGATGATATAAAATAATGTGTTACCTGCTTTGTAAAGACCTATGGGAAAGGGTTTTTTTTTTTAGTGTTTGATGATGCTTTGTCTTGTTTGTTTCTTGTTAAAATTAATAAAATTTGTTTCAAAAAAAAATCGTACTTGACTGAAACCTGAAACTGAGTCTTCAGAGAAGACGAGGAGGAGATTATGAGAGCAGCTTCTCCAACTTGCAACATCTCTCAGTTGGACAAGGAAGGATTCAACACTCTTCCAAAGATGGAAAGAGGTGTTGGGAGTTAAAACCCTCCCCTCTCCTAGGAAAATAAAATATTTTAGGATATACTAAAAAGGGAGAATATATTTCCCCTAAAAAGAAAAGTAGAAACTCAGAGAGCCTGCAACTCAGCCCCCCTCCCACCTTTGCTAATGGACCATTTACTCTGGCCTAGGCCACTCTATTTTACATAACAAAGATCTACTCCAGGTAAAGCTCTACAGGAATTGCCCAAAGCCATCACCATCATCCAGCGAGGCTCATCCAAGCCTGGGACTCAGGACAGCCTACAGAGTTGGCCCTGCATGGCCCCATGGGAGTCTGACAACCAATCAGAATACAAGCTCCAATTCAAATCCCAACAGAGGGCATAAAACAATTGCACTCTCAGCATCTCAGCCCTTCTTTGCTCAACCAAGGCATGTGCTCCTGTCCACCATTAAACCATCTTCCAAGCAGTCACCATGTTTCCAGCGTCTTTCTTCCCCACTTGGAACTGAACCCAGAAGGAGATTTCTTCCAACAGAGGCTAGACAGAAACTTCAGATCTGCTCCCTGTTAGTCCAGAGTGTCAGACAGGAGCAATTAAATGGTGCAAATCTCTTGACCTTTTCCAGCACAAGAAGGTTGAGATGTTCCCCTCCTTCTCCTTTGGGTTTCCTCTCCAAAGGATCTCAGATTAATGGATCCCTATTGGGACCCCCATACCTGCCACGGCTGCAGCCTCGGAGCCCCCAACCTTTTTTCTCCCTCCTTCCATCCCCTCCTTGATCTGGAGGAATAGGCAGCATTCATGGCCTTGGCCAAAGTCTGAATGATACTGTAGGGATGAGGGTTATTTATGATCCGTTTCCTGTTTCTTTTCTCCTGGGTCTCCAGTGGGGCTTTCTGGGTGCATCTTCTGCGGCCTTTGACAGAAAAGACGTGCTTGGAAAGGGAACAGCGGAAATAATGATCTTGAAACTGATCTTCCACAAAGAAATAAGGTTCAAAGGCAGCATCTGTTGGTCTTTTGTTTGTCAGATAACCAAAGTTCCAAATACTATGGATGTATTTGAGAAGTATGTCCTTCTTTATTAGATACGGTGAAAAACTTGTGAGGATCCAGACTTTCCCTTCAATGGCTCCTGGCAAATGCATAAGCGCTTCATGGAAAGGAAAAATTCTGTTCCAGATGGAAATATATTCTATGAAGTGGACAAAGACATTGACTTGTCTCCACTTAGAGAGGGCCTCCCTGAGGGGTGCTGTTTGTCCAGTTGTTCTGAATCGTTGTGATATAACCACACAAATTCCATTCCTGACAAGCATCGGAGGGAAAGTCCTCATGAAATTATCTCCATTCTCTTTGTCTGAAGCAAAGAGACCAATCAGGGTCCATCTGAAATGGAGGAGCAGCTGGATGATTGCTGGGTATTGGAATCCTTCTTTGGGGAGCATCTGGTGGAAAAGGGGGAATCTCCTTTTATCACTCAGAGCCTCTGAAGGAATTAGAACAGTGATCTGGAAAAGTAATGAAGAATGCTGTGTTACAATATGGTCCAGATAAATTCCAAAATAATACTTATTTACAAACCCAATTTTGTTTTGATGAATATATAAGAATAGTTTGTTCCTTAGTCACGGTTTTAAAATATTTAAGACAGAATATTAACAAGATTGTATCTAAAAATGGAACGCAAAATCATATTAAACAAAAAAAATGCAATGTAAATTTCTGTGTCACCCTTACAATTCCAACAATTAGATTCAAATTAGCAGATGTTAGATAAAATGTCTGGATCTAAGATATAGGTCTGTATTATATGTTATTTTTGACTACTAAAACCTCTTTCTCAGCTTCTATATCCTAAATTCTTTGTGAAGCAATTTTTCAGCTTCTTCTCTAGATGTACGAGAGACTAAGAGACCACAACTGCTAACAGAAATTGACAGTTGTACAATCCAATAAGTGTTTAATTGAAATTTTGTCTGTTTTGGGACTATGTCTGTTTCATCACTTTAATTTTAACCCAATAATTATATACCTTGAATTTATACAAAGCAGAAATTGTGTAAATTAACAATTATCTATGAGGGCAGGAGCTGAACTCCTTTTATCCACCCCAAAGATCCTCTTCAGATCTTGTGATCTCAATAATTTTTTATACATAGACAGGACTATTGCCAACTTGATTCCAATTGGATAAGGCAGATATTATTGATATGTGAAAATGAATATGCTAATGGAGGACCTCAAAACCTGGATGGTTTTTCAATAGTTGAATATTCAGTAGCATATCCTCTATAGGAACCTTTTGGCTCTTCAGGGCTTTAATGGTCAATTTGAAGATGAACATAATAGACTAAAACATAGTTGATATGTTCCCTAATATTCTGAAAAGCTGCTCTTGAATTCTATGAAGATATTGGATCTGTTGTTCATCCCCACCACCCCACTCACCTTAGATAGAGAAAAACACACACAAACCTGTGGGACTTTGTAGGTGCCTACAAACGTTGACATCTGGATGGAGATGTCCCTGGCAGCTGCATCAATCAGAGCCAGGAGGTTCTCCTTCCTCCCACAGCCGTAGTTGGGGACATTGGCTTCTCCAGTGGAAAGAATGTCCAGCAAGGCATCTGAAGTGCGGAAGGTGCTTCCATAGTTGTTATGGATGTAGTAACCAAGTGTGAGATTGTGCAGAAGCCTGGAATTCTTGCTGACCATTTGAATAGCAAAAATTGATTTTAGGGTATTTGTTAGAGCAGAACTCTTCCTATTGAAAAACAATATTCATGTTATTATATTCAATAGCAACAACAAATGTTTCTAAAATATATAATCCTTCACAAACCTACTAAGCCTTAGGCCAACATTGATCCAAATCCAATGATCAATTATGCAAATGAGAGACACAACTACAATTGTTTCAGTCACTACTTAAATAAAGCTCATTATTCAAGTGATGAACTCATGAGCGAACTGAGAAAGGAAAATCACCTGGATTTCATTCAGGTTTTTTGAAAACTCCATCTTTGGATTTTACTCTCTTCCACAAAGTAAGGCAAAAAAGGGAAGCCATGGAAATCAAAATCATTCAGGAAATTAGACAGGTCCTGAGGTACAAAAATAAGTGACATAAGAAGAAAAGAAGGAGAGTGTTAGAATTGCACATGGAGGGAGTGCAACTCCATCACCCTGCATGACTTACGAAGAAGAAGGTATAGGAGGGCTGTTGAAGGGCAACATTATAGGCGACACATATGTTTCAGTTGTGACCACACCAATGAGATGGTCTCCAGGCCTGTAAAAGCTCCATGGATTGTAGCCATCCTGGTGCTCCAAACTCAATGGGCATTTCCTTCTCAGCTTCCCACAGACTGATGGGGACACCAGCAGCAGCAGCAGAAGCAGAAGCAGGAGGTCCATCATTCATGGCATTAATCAATCCACTTCCTGTTTCTAACACAAACAACAGGAACAGTTGGAGAAATGCAAAGACTCTGAGAAGTGCCAGTGGCTTTCCTGATCTAAGCAGAGAATCACTCAGTTTCATCTGCAAAGGAGAGAAAGGTGCAATCAAGAGCAGACCTGCACCTGTCCCAAAACCTTGGTCCCAGAGAGCTTCACCAAGCTTTATCCTTTCTAAAAGATCTGTTAAGTTTGGGAAAAGAGAGGCTGAACCAGAGCATGAGTGCAACAATACTTTATTATAACAATAAAGGGCTGACCATGCTTGCCACGCCTGGGAACTGGCTCGCAGCAATCAGCAACTGGTTGGACCCCGCAGCCTGCTTTTATAGCTGGCTGCTGGGGAGAACCAACCAATGAGTGAAGGGAAGAACACCCACGCAAAGTGAGTGGACCTGAGTGAGAACTCCTAGAGTTCTCAGGACATAACACCCCTTCCCCCAGATGCGAACACGCATAGTCTCTGAGGTAGGCAGGAGGTTTATGTTGGCGCCCGGAACGGCGCAGCTCTGGAACACTGTCTGTCCGTTCGGGTCTGCCTGGGAAGGCAGAGCCGGCAAGGTGTCATCAGTATGCCCCTCGGTTCGGGCATGCCCGGGCTCGTAGGGTTGGTCTCTCGGGATGTGCTCCCGTAGACTGGATCGGGCTGGTCAACCGTCTGGGCGCCGCTGTCCGTGTTCGGGCCTACAGGATCGGCTGTTGGTGTGAACTGGTCGCGGGCATGATGTGGATGTGGGGCTGAAGATGAGGCTCCCTTCCCTTGTGACTCTGGATCCCTGCTGGCGAGGGTGCTGAGGCGCCTACGCAGTTGGTCTATGTGCCTTCTCCAGACGCGGCCATCCTCTAGTCTGACCCGATACGATCGTGGTCCGGTGATGGCTACGATCTCGCCCGGGATCCACAGGGGGTCTCCAGCGAAATTCCTCGCGAATACTGGCTCCTGTAAGATAAAATGTCTAACCCCGATGTGGAAGCGAGGGGAGAGTCAGGGCAGTATTGTGGGTGACGTCTGTCCAATACAGTCCTCAGACGCCTGCCCATCAGGAGCTCAGCTGGGGACTTATTGGTGACTGAACAAGGAGTTGAGTGCTGGCTCATCAGGAACCGCGAGAGTTTGTGGTGCCAGTCATCCTTGTTGAACCTAGCCAGGGCTTCTTTAGTGGTCCTGACGGCCCTTTCAGCCAATCCGTTACTGGCAGGATGAAATGGGGCTGTGAAAATGTGGCGGATGCCCAGGTTGGCAGCGAAACGGCTGAACTCGGTCGATGCGAACTGTGGGCCATTGTCGGAGACAATGGAGTCTGGTAGCCCGTGCGTTACGAACAGGCGTGTTAATACGTTGGTGATTGCTAGTGTGGTGGTCGTGGATAGCTGTGCTACGTCAATCCATTTGGAATAGGCGTCCACGACCACTAGGAACATCTTCCCATGCAAGGGGCCGGCCAGGTCGATGTGAATTCTGGACCAAGGGCGCTGGCGCTTTCCCATCTAGTAGGGGTGGCAATGGGGGAGCAGGGACGGGATTCCTGGCAAATGCTGCAGGAACTTACCCAATTGACAACGTCCTCGCGAGACCCAGCCACCACACGTAGCTGCGTGCTAATGCCTTCATTCTCACGATGCCAGGGTGTCCCGTCGTGCAACGCTTCCAGAACTCGGCACGCAGTGAGGTCGGGATGACCACTCGAGTGCCCCATAGCAGACAGCCCTGCAAACTGGACAGCTCCTGCATGCGAGTCTTGAAAGGTGTGAATTTGTTTTCAACATTGCCCCCGGCCACCCCTCCTCACCCAGTCGAGCACCTGGGCGAGCGTTTGATCTGCCTGGTTTTAGCTGCAATGTCAAGGGCAGTGATGGGTAGGTCCAACTGGGTGATCTCGAAAATCGTTGACAGGAGCAGGGTCTTCAGCCGGAGCCGGCAAGGGGCAGCGACTGAGAGCGTCAGCGTGGGACAGTGTTTTACCCGGGCGGTGTATAAGTCTGTAGGAGTAGGCTGCTAGGAAGAGGGTCCACCTTGTCATCCTCGGGGAAAGGACTTGAGGGGTCTGTTTGTCCCCGGCTAGTAGGCCCAGGAGGGGCTTGTGGTCCGTGACCAGCTCGAAAAATGGCCAAAAGAAATTCGTGAAATTTTTTCACGGCTGCAACAGCTGCTAGGGCTTCCTTATCGATCTGGCTGTAATTGCGCTCCGTTGCAGAGAGCGTCCTTGAGAAAAAGGCGATGGGAGCCTCGGCGCCATTGGGGAGCCTGTGACTCAGTACCGCCCCAATTCCAAAAGGGGAGGCGTCTCTGCCAGCACTAAAGGGAAGTTAGGGTCGAATTGAATAAGTACCGCCTCTGACGTGAGTAGTGATTTGACGGCGTGAAAAGCCTGGTCTTCTTTGTGCCCCCAGTGCCACGGTGACTTTTTATCCAGTAATCTGTGTAGGGGTTCAGCTACTGATGCTTTATGGGGCAAGAAGGATGCGTAAAAGTTCAGTAGCCCCAAGAAAGCCTGTAGTTCAGTTTTGGAGGTTGGAGTGGGTGCCTCGTGGATTGCCTTAACCTTGGACTCCAGGGGTGAATGCCAGAGGCGTCAATTTTATAACCCAGAAAGTCCACCTGTCTAGTGGCAATGGCACATTTTTCTTTTTTTCAACTTGAGGCCATGCTGTCTGAACCTCTCTAACACCGCTCGAACTCTCTGGAAGAGTTGGGGTCTGTCCCTGGCCGAGACTAAGATGTCGTCGAAGTAGGGTACTACACCAGGGAGGCCCTGCAAAATCCGCTCCATGAGGGATTGAAAAATACCTGGGGCAACACTTACGCCAAATTGGAGACGCTTGCATCGGAAGGCACCCCTGTGAGTGACAATGGTCTGGAGTTCCGCTGTTTGGTTATCAACAGGGAACTGCTGATATGCTTGAGACATGTCCAATTTAGCAAAAATGCTGCCTGGTTCGAATGTGTGTAATAAATGCTGAATGACGGGCACAGGATAAGCGCTAACTTGTAGAATTTATTGATTGTCGTCTTGTAGTCCGAGCAAATTCTCAGGCTACCGTCTTTTTTGAGGGGTGTGACAATGGGCGTCTCCCATTTGGCGAAATCTGTTGGCTCAATGACCCCTTGTTTTAACAGTTTATCCAATTCTGCATCTAGTTTTGGCCGAATAGCAAATGGGACCCTACGCGTTTTAGCCTGATTGGGACTGCCTGGGGTCAACTGAGAATGAGATGGGGGTACCGTTATAACACCCCAGCTCTTCGCTGAACACATCTGAGTAATCAGCGAATAAGGAGTCAGTGTCTGAGGTTGAGACAGCATGGACTCCTGTTAGCCCTAGGCCGAGATGGGGGAACCAATCGAGCCCCAATAAGGTGGGGAGATTGCCGTTAACTACCACTAGAGGTAGGTGACCTTTAAAAGCTTTAAAACTGACAAGGAACTTGCCTCTGCCGATTACAGGAATGGTCTTCCCCTGGTAGTCCTTTAGGCTAAACTGGCATCTCTGGAGCCGGCTAGTGGATAGGCTTGGTTGGACCCTCTTGAGGGTGTTCCACGAGATAATTGAGAGCGCTGACCCTGTGTCAACCTCCATACGGCACGGTTTACCTTCTAGGGAAACGGAGAGAGAAATTTTACTAACAGTGTGGCAAGTGTGCTTGGCATGGTGGTGCGTGCGACAGTTCAATACTTTCCTCTGTGGTCCCGAGTGCGAGGGGGTGTCTTTGTGCTGAGCTTTGGGGGCTTGGCAGACTCTCGCGATGTGTCCCCTTTTATGGCAGTTATTGCAGGTGGCTCCTTTAAACTTGCAGGTGGCCCTCTGATGAGATCCCCACAGGCTAGGCACAGGGTGATGTGCTTGGGTGGACCGATGTTTTCTTGTTTGGCTCCTACCTGCGGCCGTCTCTCGTTGGAGAGGCGGTGGACGTCGTTGTCATCACTGATGGTTTCCTCTGCTACCACCTCCTCGGAGTGGACTGGAAGTGATGTCAGCTTGGCACTTGGGCCATGGATTTCGGTGGCTGAGTGCGCTGCCAGCTCGGCTGCCAAGGCCTCCTCGACTGCTTGTGTGAGGTTGAGGTCTTTTTTTTGCGAGAAGGCGCCTTGCAGGTGGAGGTCCTTGACCCCGCAGACTAATTGATCGAGGAGCATGTCCTCCAGGTAGGTTCCAAACCCACAATGCAGTGCTGCTGTTCTGAGGGCGGCCATATATTGATTGATGGTCTCCTTGTCCGATTGCTTCCTCATACGGAAGGTGAATCTCCTGGCAATCTGTGAGGGTCTGGGAGAATAGTGGTTAGTGAGGATTTCAAGTAACTCGGACCACGGACGTTTTCAACTCACGAGGAGCCACGAGGGCCGTGGCAGTATGCGAAAGCGGTGGCTCCACAGTAGATCAGGAAATACAATTTTTTCCGATGCTCTCCAGCATCCGCCAGGCCAATTGCATCGATATAATGATTAAAGTGGTTCTTATATGATTCCCACTTCTCCTCATCTGGTTTGAACGCTGGGAAGACTGGATTGGAATTCATGGTGCTGGGGCTGGTTGAACTACCTGTGGAAAAATCTCTCTGGGGCAGCAGACAATGTTTAGTGCCTGTGGTAGGCAAGTGATTTCAGCTCAGGAGAGGCTTTTCGCAATCCTCTCTTTCTCTCTGGGTTAACCACGTTTGGCTGTTAGCCGTTGGCGGCGTTTGGATTCGCGCCTGTGTGGGCGTCAGTGACTTGACTACAGCGCTGTGCTGTACCTTTAGGTTTGAAATTCAAATGACAGCCGTTTGAATTTCGCGCCTAATACTGAGCGGCTGCGGCTCGCAGCGCTTCACTTTCCCTGTAGCTGGGCTAACAAGCAGCTACAGACGCTTCTGACTTTCGATTCTGACCGCTCTCTCTGGCTGCGGATCAGCGTTCGCTTCTTATCGCTTGCTGACCGCTTTCTCTGTCAGCGGATCAGCGTTTGCTCTTTTGTTTGCTCTTTTTGTTTGCTGACCGCTCTCTCTGGCTGCGGATCAGCATTGCCCTTATCGCCGGCCGATCGCTCTCTCTGGCTGCGGATCGGCGGCTAGTGACTCAGCGGTTGCATGGTGCTTCTGGTAGCCATCCCACCCTCGTCGCCAGTGTTAAGTTTGGGAAAAGAGAGGCTGAACCAGAGCATGAGTGCAACAATACTTTATTATAACAATAAAGGGCTGACCGTGCTTGCCACGCCTGGGAACTGGCTCGCAGCAATCAGCAACTGGTTGGACCCCGCAGCCTGCTTTTATAGCTGGCTGCTGGGGAGAACCAACCAATGAGTGAAGGGAAGAACGCCCACGCAAAGTGAGTGGACCTGAGTGAGAACTCCTAGAGTTCTCAGGACATAACATTCACCAAGGAATTTATCCTTTTCTGATACAAGATCCTTTGCATGTGGGTTCAGTCTAATGCCTGCATCAAAGTCAAAAACTGGAAATATAGCATCACAGGTCTCAAAGGCCCAGATGGTCATAATTACAGCAAGAAGCAACTTCTCCTCTTGGGATCCAACTTTTTCTGGGCTCCATCTGCAGAGGAGAGGCTGGAATAAAACATGTTAGTAAAAATTACACATACACCCCTGGGATCATTGTTCTGTTGTGGTTGTGGTCCTTCCTTCCTGTCAGGGCAAGTCCAGAAAGTGATGCTGGGGAAGAGAATTCAGCACCCAGGGAATTGACTTCTGCTGTCTTTCAACATGGCCTCTTGTCTCCAGAAATTGCCAGGGAAGGTCACTCAGAGAAATGGGGTTTGGTGCCACTTCTAAGTTAATGCCATTTAACTGTAGTGTTGCCTGTCTTCTAATGACAATCGGCACCCTTGATCTCTGCCCAAGGTTAAGAGTAGACCCTGTTTGGAATTCTCTTTTATGCCATAATCCCATATATTGATCTTAATTGCAGACGGTTTTAAAATTGCTTGTGCCTGAATTGAAATTTCATTTCCCATCTTTTCTAGCAATATTAATTCTGAGATAAAAGCTCATTAAGAAGCAGGAAAGTGACAACTTGTGGACTAGATCGTTGGGTAAATAGGGAGAAAAATATAGAATGGATGGAATTTTTTATTTTTATTTTCTTGTTATTCCTGTGTTATCTTATCATGTTCCTATAATACACCAAGATTCTTTATATTTTGATTTTTCTTATTTTTTTAAATAAAGAATGGACTGTAAGTTCTGCAGGTGCGATCTATCCATCCCTATCTTTCTTTCTTTCTTTCTTTCTTTCTTTCTTTCTTTCTTTCTTTCTTTCTTTCTTTCTTTCTTTCTTTCTTTCTTTCTTTCATCTATATCTATTTATCCATCCATAACTATCTCTATCATCTATCTATATCTACCCATCGATATCTATCTATCTATCTATCTATCTATCTATCTATCTATCTATCTATCCCCCCCCTCTCTCTCATCTACCATGTTTCTCACAAAATAACGCTGGGCCTTATTTTTTTTTGACCCCTGAAAAAACAGCTAGGCCGTCTTTTCGGGGGTGACTTAATTTCCTCCCCCACCTAGAGCGGCCCATACGCATGTACCTCTCCACGAGGCCATTTCTATCGACCGATGAAAGCTCCCCGAAGGCAGAGTCCCCAGCCGCTTGGGGGCAAGGCATGGCTGCCCGTGTCCTCTCGCCATTAGGCAATGTCTTTTGGGCGATGGAAGCTCCCCAAGGGCAGTCACCAGCGATCGGCCGGTAGAAGCGGCCTTGGGGCTTCCATTGCCTAAAAGATACGGCCTAATGGCGAGGGAACATGGGCAGCCATGCCACGCCCCAAAGGGGCTGGGGACTCTGCCTTCAGGGAGCTTTCGTCAGACAATAGAAGCGGCCTCGTGGCGAGGGGAGTGTGTGTCTGCGCTCAATCCAAGGCCGCTTCTACCAGCCGATCAAAGTAGCTGGAGATTGCCCTTGGGGAGCTTCCATCACCCAAAAGACACTGCCTAATGATGGGGGAACTGAGGGCTGAGTGTGTGTGTGGGGAACTGAACGGACAGGCAGGCCCACCCTATCAGGGAGGAGCAGAGGAAGGCCCATATCCCAGGTCCACTGCTTGGAAGTTCTCCCCCTGAACCTCCCTCAGATTCTGCGCTCAGGGCCTGCAGACCAGATCCTGGGTGGCTCCGGATTCAAGCTGTGGCTTTTCAGGGCCAGGTTGATGTGCGATGAGACTCTCTTCTCCTCCAGGAGGTTCCCAGCTGTGTCTGACCAAAGCCGGGTGAGGCCCGGGGGGGGGGAGGAAGGCCCTCCTGGGTCAGGAATGAGCCCACCCCAACTTCTGGGTTTGTCCCAGGGAGACCCCAGGGGAGTGGCAGGGCTGTAGTCATCTAAGGTTTCTCACAGGCCCTGAGGAGGCTCCATGTGGACCTCCGGTTTCTCTCTGGTGGGCTGCAAGGACCCCGGCCTTGTCAAGCGTGTTGTGTGAACGGGGTCAGAAGAAAAGGGTACCCAACACAGGGAGTCCTTGACTTATGACCACAAATCAGCCCAACATTTCTGTCGTTAAGGGAGACATCTGCCAAGTGAGTTTTGCCCCTTTTTATGACCTTTCCTGCCACATTGTGTGTTATTGTTCTAACACTTCATTAGTTCTCTCACAGGTCTCATTAGTTTGGGGGTGGTGGGCGGAGCTTAAGCCTTGGGTGGAGCCTATTCAGGAACTCCCTCCAAAAGTTTGAGGTAAATTGAACCCCTCTGTCAGAAATTACACGTTCAGGAACGCCATGTAATCTATAGATATGTAGTATAAACAGTTTAGCCAACGTTTTTGCAGATGGAATCTTGGAACAAGGTATGAAGTGTACTTGTTTAGAAAACAAATCGGTTACCACCCAAATAACCGTGTTTCCAGCACTTTCGGGTAATTCCACTATGAAGTCCATAGAGATTTCCTTCCACAGAGCCGTTGGTCTAGCCACATTTTGTAACAGCCCTGCTGGCTTACCAGAAGGTCTCTTTGCTGATGCGCAAATTAAGCAGCTAGCCACATAAGTCTCAATGTCCTTCTTCAACGTGGGCCACCAGAATTGCCGCTTAACCAGGTATAAGATTTTCACGAATCCAAAATGGCCAGCCGCTTTAGAATCATGAGCTTGTTGTAATATTTGGTTTCTCAGTGTTTCTGGTACATACAACTTTGTTCCCATCCAGGCCAAACCATCTCTAACTGTACAGTTATTCGAGTGAGCCAGGAACCAATCATCAACTTTTAGGGCTTCTTTTAATTGTGCAGTCAAATCATTCAATAAATCCACTTCTTGTTTCTTCTTTTGAGCTCTAGTGACCACTGGGGCGGCTAGCTGTTTGGTTGAGACAATCGGCCGTATCACTTCCTGGCGAACACTATTATATTGAGGCAGTCTAGATAAAGCATCCGCCATGAAATTCCTCCCCCCCGGAATGTACTTCAATGAGAAGTTAAATCATTTAAAGTACTGGGCCCAGTGAACTTGTTTAGGGGACAGCTTCGGAGGCGTTTTTAAGGCCTCCAAATTCTTATGATCAGTCCATACCTCAAACGGATGTTTCGCTCCTTCCAAGAAATGTCTCCAAGTCAATAGAGCCCAGCGAACTGCAAAAGCTTCTTTTTCCCATACGGCCCACCTTCTTTCAGTTTCAGATAGTTTACGGGAGGTATAGGCACAGGGTTGTAGTAATACCACTCCCACAGCCACATCACTCACATCGGCTTGGATCACCAAAGGAGCATCCATGTCCAGGTGCATTACCACTGGTTCTGCAGCAAACAGTCATTTCAGCTTTTCAAAGGCTGCTTGGCACTTCATGGACCACTCCAATGGTTTGCTAGGCCTTGGCTTCACCTCCCCTTTAGTTTTTAGGAGATTTGTGATAGGCATTGCTATCTTAGCAAAAGCCGGGATAAATTGCCGGTAAAAATAGGTGAATCCCAAGAAACTTGGAAGTTGTTTTCTGGTGCGTGGGGGAGGGGGGCATTCCAACACAGCACGCACTTTCCCTGGATCCATTTCTATGCCCTCATGTGAGATGCGATACCCCAAATAGTCAATTTTCTCTTGATGGAACTCACATTTGGACAGTTTACCGTACAACTTGGCGGCTTGCAGTTTCTGTAGGACTGATCTCACTAGTTTCACATGTTCACCCCAAGTTTCCGTGTAGATAAGGATGTCATCAAGGTAAACCAAACCCCCCTTGTATAAATGTTCATGCAACTCCTGATGGATCATCTGCATGAATACGGCGGGGGGGCCCTGTAGGCCAAATGGGAGAACGTTGAATTGGAAACAACCCATGGGGCAGCTGAAAGCGGTTTTCCACTCATCTCCTTCCTTAATTTAAATTTGGTAGTATGCTTCTCTCAAGTCCAGCTTCGTGAAAATTTTTCCCTTAGCCAGGTGGGCCAGCATGTCCATCAGAGGAAGGGGGTACACGTTTTCCATGGAAATTGCATTCAGGTTTCTATAGTCAACCACCAAGCGCTTGGAGCCATCTTTCTTTTTACGGAACAGCACCGGGGCTGCTACCCGGGGTCTAGCGGGTTGGATGAAACCACGTTTCAAATTTTTATCAATGAACGATCTCAGGTCTTCTAATTCCCATGATGTCATCGAATATAGCTTTGGTTTCGGGAGCTTCACCCCAGGTAAAATTTCAATACTACAATCTGTTGACCGATGAGGGGGGAGCTCATCTGAGGCCTTTTCACTGAACACTTCCTTTAAATCCCAATATTCCTTCGGAATTTTCTCCTCCCCCTCCAAGTTCTCGGTACCTGTGGAGGCTAACTCAACCAGATTCTGAAGCTTTGGCTGAGATCGCCCCTCCCTTTCCGGTTGCTGATCGGTACGTATGCGCAACGACCCCTTCCTCCAGTTAACGTGGGGGTTCCACTTCCGGAGCCACGGTAATCCCAGCATTAGCGGTTGCTCCATCCCAGGGGCCACAATAAAACACAGAGTTTCTTTATGCTCTCCCATAGTCATTTCTAGGGGTTCCGTTATGAAGCGTGCAGGGCAGCCCCCCACCACTGATCCATCCAATAGGCAAAAGGCTATGGGCGTTTTTAAAGGTTTTAGTCTTAAGCCCATTTCCTCTACTATACTCGTGTTGATTACACACCTCGTGCACCCAGAGTCTAGCAAGGCTAGCATCTCCCCTTCGGCCCCTGAAGTGGGTACCCTCAATTTCACTGGAATGGTCATAGGGCCCTTGTTTGGACTTACCAGGAAGTCATCTTCCGAGTCAGATTCACTGTCTTCAGAGGAGGTCAGAGGTCCCAGCTCCTCCCCTTCCAGAGGGGCGACCTCTACAACCTCCTTCGTCTTAAGCGTGGTTTCGCGAGGCTTCGCTGGGGTTTTTTCAGGTTTCCTCCCTCCTTTTGGTGCCCCCTTTGGATCCCACTTGACCCTGCAGTCTGCAGCCCGGTGACCTTCCTTCCCACATTGGAAAAAGGCAATGGATTTGGGTCTTGCCGTCACTCCTCCCTTTGGGGGCTTTGGGGTGTCTTGGAAGCATGGGGGGGAAGGCTTGCTCCACCCAGAGCCCCCCCGGCATCTGCTTCGGGTTAGATCAATTTCCACCTCTTCTGCCAGCAAGTACCACATCTGCAAATCATTTGGGTCCCTTCTGGAAATGCATCTCTGGTATACGTCTTCATTTAATCCATCTTTAAACGCTTCTATCAGGGCTCCCTGGGACCAGCCTTGGATATGACACGCCAGCTGTCTAAACTCTTGGGTGTAATCGGCCACTGATCTCCGCCCCTGATTTATGGTCTTCATCCTGATCCTGGCCTTTCGCTCTGCCAGTGGGTCCTCAAATCTTGCCCTCAGCGCAGTCATGAACTGGTCATAATTCAACAGCTGGGGGGCGTTATCATTATGCAAGGTCACCATCCACTCTGCCCCTATTCCCTCCAGAGCCCTGGTAACACATCTCACTTTGGCTGCTTCTGAAGTAAATTCCTCCCCACGTTCTTCCATATAGCTCCACACTTGTGCTAGGAAGAAACCCAAGTCTTTGGGATTTCCCCCAAACTTCAGTTCTAACGGAGGCAGCTCGAGAGCTCTGTGCCTTCTAGGGATCACACCTCCCGCTGGGGGCCCCAGGGCTGCAGCTGGCTGCTGCGCTGGCTCAGGCTGAATTATGGGGGTGGGGGCAGCTTGGCTGCCTCTGGCTGAGCTTGCTCCCCCTTCTCCTTCATACCTTGGTGCAGTGTGGGGTTGTCCAAATGCCTCTTTGAGGAGATACCTGGATTGGTCCAGTAAAAATTCTCTCCTTTCCCTCTCTTGCCATGGCTCCTCTCTCCCACGCCGTCGGGTACTGGTGATTCCAGGAGGGGGGGGGCTCTTCAGGATCCTTCCAGCCAACTCCCAATGACCATCTGGGCTTCACAGCTGGAACCTCTTCCAGGGTAAGCTCCGCTAGCAATTCAGCTGCTGGCACCTCCCGTTTCAGCAAAGATTGCCCCCCCACAGCTCCCAGATCCTCCTGGTCGCTAGCTGGAGATGAGATGAGGATCATACCCCCTCAGAAGAAACTGGATATTTTCTCCGGGTGGTGAGGAGATTCAGAATAATGTCAGTCGGTGCTCCATTCAAAATCCAAGAAAGAAATACTTAGACTCCATAAATTAGAGAAAAGAATTCTTTTATTGAAAATGAAGTGGTAGCATCAGTAGGATTCTGAATCTGAGAAATAAGGCGCATAAATCAGATATACAAAGTGATGGAATTGTTCCCACCCCCCAATAGTTAAAAAGATTCTTCCAATTAAAAGTTTGGAATATGGTCATGTGGGCCTCTTCAGGTGGTGATGAGGCCTCTGTCCATTGACCTTGACATATTTTGATAAAGGTTTGCAGCTGCGCAGAGAAAAGAAAGCTAAGCGAGAAATAGAAACCTAAGAGCAGGAATTTATACTCCCTCCCCACTCCTCATTTACACAACACAAGAATGTAACACCTCCAGCACTCTTCCCAGAAATCCCCTCTCCTCCCCCCATTACTTATGGCAGCCAAAAGATGGAAAGCAGTAGTAGAAGATCTTGAAGGCTGACAATAAGTTGTACAAGATGACTAGCAAAAAGCAAGCCCGGGATCAGAAGGTAAGAACAGAGGTGTGTGTGTGTGTGTGTGTGTGTTGTGTGGTAGAATGAAAGGGATACAAATATAAATAAAGAGAAGGAAAGAAATGGAACATTTTGTGCAAAAGAAAACCTCAGGAACGAGAGGAATTCTGGCTGAGACTTTTAGGCAGGACTGTGCTTTTTCTTTATCTCTATCATCTATATACACCCATCCATCCCTATCTATCTATCTATCTATCTATCTATCTATCTATCTATCTATCTATCTATCTATCTATATCTACCTACCTATCTCTCTATTTATCCACCCATATCTATCTCTATCTTTATATCTCTATCTATCATCTATCTATATCTACCCACCCATCCATATCTATCTGTCTGTCTGTCTATCTATCTATCTATCTATCTATCTATCTATCTATCTATCTATCTATCTATCTATCTAAATATCTATCCATTCAATTTACTGGTCACCCATCTTATCACAGGGAAACCCTACAAAGATGGCAGTGATGCCCACAGTGTGGTGGATGGTGCAACCTGATTTCTAGTGACATGATTTCTGGAGATCTGGTTGCTCTTCCTCTGTTGTGGGGATCTTCTATTGGGGGGGAGGGACCCCTCTGACCTTCCCAATTTCTGGGGCCGAGACTTTCTATACCAAAAAACCTCCAAAGGGTTTGAAGGTGCTGTTGGAACTCCTTTGTTCCTGGTTTATTTGCATCTGTTGTTCAGGGAGGATGTTTCTTCACTGGGGGGGACATTAATATGGACTTCTTGGCCCAGAAGGGGGAACTGTGGGGGGCTGAGTGAGGGGGGGAACTGAAGGGACAGGCAGGTCCATCCTGGCAGGGAGGAGCAGAGGAAGGCCCGTATCCCAGGTCCACCGCTTGGAAGTTCTCCCCCTGAACCTCCCTCAGATTCTGCTCTCAGGGCCTGCAGACCAGATCCTGGGTGGCTCCGGGTTCAAGCTGTGGCTTTTCAGGGCCAGGTTGATGTGCGATGAGACTCTCTTCTCCTCCAGGAGGTTCCCAGCCATGTCTGACCGAAGCCGGGTGAGGCCCAGAGGGGAGGAAGCCCCTCCTGGGTCAGGAATGAGCCCACCCCAACTTCTGGGTTTGTCCCAGGGAGACCCCAAAGGAGGGAGGAGGGGGGCTATGGTCATCCAAGGTTTCTCACCGGCCTTGAGGAGGCTCCATGTGGACCTCTGGCTTCTCTCAGGGGGGCTGCGAGGATCATGGCCTGGTCAAGCGTGTTGTGTGAACAGAGTCCTCACCAGAAGAAAGGGGTCCCCAATACAGGTAGTCCTCAACTTATGACCACAACTGAGCCCAACATTTCTGTTGTTAAGTGAGACATCCATCAAGTGAGTTTTGCCCCATTTGATGGCCTTTCTTGCCACAGTCATTAAATGAATCATTGCAGTTGATAAGTTAGGAACCTGGTCATTAAGTGAATTTGGCTTCCCCATTGCTTGTCAGAAGGTCATAAAAGGGGAATCACAATGGCCCTGGGATGCTTGTACTGTGATAAACATGAAACTATGGCCAATTCTGAACTCTGATCTCTGCACTTGATGCTGCAAAGGTCATTAATTGTGAAAAACGGTCCTAAGTCCCATTTCTCAGTGCAGTTGTAACTTGGATCGGTCACTAAATGAACGGTTGGAAGTCGAGGCCTGCCTGTGTATCTCCTCTTGATCAACTTCTCTTCCAGGAATTCATTTTCTTCTGAGTCCCCATCATCCACTGACTCCTCAGCCAACAGCTTCAACTTCCGGAAACAAACCATGGTTAAGAGGTGCAGGTGTGAATGCAGCCACTGGGGAAGAGACCGGGTTCAGTGGGTCGTGTGGATCCCCTGGAGTCAGTTGGGTGGGGTGGGGGTTCAATCCTGGGGGGCCCTGAGTTCCAGTGCTGCCTGGGGAGCCAAGCCAGCTGGGACGCTCTGGGCCAGCCACTCTCTCGGAGCCCTGGGAAAGAGACAATGGCAACCGCTTCTGAGCAGCCTGGCCAAGATCTCTGGGCCGGCCTCCCCTGGGGCCTCCGGACCACCTTCCCACCCATCTGGCCGAGGCTGAGGGGCCTCTCTGGCCCTGGCTTCCTCCTTGCCAGTCAAGCGGCCTCCAACGGGCTGGATTTGGGGAGGGTTTGGCAGGGGCTTTGCTGTGAGACAGGGGTCTGCAGGGGGTCTGCCCCTCCCTAGTGAGGGCAGGGAGGGAGGGGGCTGGGGGAGAGGGAGGCAGGGGGAGCCCCCACCCCATCTGGTCTGGGAAGCTCAGGTGCTGTTGGAAAGCCCACCTCTGAGGGAGGGGCCTCCTAGGGGCTAGTGGGCTGCAGTGGGGAGGGGAGGTCAGCCTGGGCCCCTGCTGCCAATTTCCCCTGGGGCAACCAGGGCTTCTTCCTCCTCCTGCTCTGGGAAGTGGGGCGCCCCATGGAGGGGGCTCCTCTGGCCTTGATGGGCAGGTGGGGGAACTTCTGCATGGGGGTCCAGGGCAGGGGGCAGCAAATAGGGGAGGGATCCCCAGTTTGCATCTCTTGCCAAGATCCGAGACTGGTGTGCCAGCTTTGCACCTGGCAGGTGTGCAGCCCACCAGCTCCTGGTCCCGGCCAGAAGGAAGGGCCGAGGCCGGAGGAGAGTCTCTTGATCCTTTCAGAAGTCAGGAAACGGCTTTCCAGGTGAAAGGAGACCCCAAAATCAGGGAGGTCAGACTGAAGCCCCAGAGCTCTGCTCCCCCCCCCAAATCTCTACCTGTGCCTGAGCTCATTTCCCTCAGAACCCCGAAGGGGCTTCAAGGCTGTTTCTTTCCCAGGGAGGCGGAGGAGGAAGATGGATGGATGGAGGGAAAAGAGGCAGGAGGGGAATCGGGTGGAAGGAGGAGGAGGAGGAGGAGGCCGGGAGAAACTTCCCTGCAGCTCTGCCAGGACTTATTAGGGGATCCTCCTCTTCCCTCCCTACTGTGACGGTTTCGCTCTTTCCTGGGCAGAGGGTCCTCGACCTTCAATGTTCTGTTTAGTGAACATTCAACGCCACAGTGGCACTAAAAAGTGACTTAGGGCCCCTTTCCACCCTTGCAGCCCTGGGAGCCTCCCTGGGGTCCCAGGATTTACATTTAAACAACTGTCTCACACTTATGAAGGCCATAGTGTCCTGGGAGGGTGTCACGTGATCCCCTTTTGTGACCTTCAGGCAAGCAAAGTCAGTGGACAAGCCGGATATGCCTAAGAGCCATCTGGCTCACTTAACGTCTGCAGCTATTTGCTTAGCAAACAGAAAGGTCATCAAGTGGATTAAAGCCCACTTAACAGACGTCTCCCTGGGCAACACAAGTGGTGGGGCTCCATGGCGGTCGTAAGTGGAGGACTCTCTGCCTCATTCGTCTTTCCTTCCTGGAGGTCTCAGGGCTGCCTTTTCAGGCTGCCTCAAGGGCTTCTCCAGGCTGCCCTGCGTTGGGCGCCCCATGTCTCTTCTTGCCAGGCCCCCCAAGAAAGGGGTTGGGGGGCTCCTGGAGGCCCCAGGTCTTCTGGTTGTGGGGATGCGGCGCTTATAGTGGGCTCTGCAGCCCCTTTGGCCTCCCCACCTCCGAGGCTCTGAAGGTGCCCTTGGGGGTCCCTGTATCCCAGGTCTCCAGCCGTTGGGGGGTTTCACTCCCAGGCACCCCTTGGCCCAGGAGGGAGAACTGGGGGTCTCAGACAGGAGGGGGAGCAGAGGAGATGGGGGCAGGGGGGGCAGGAAGCACCAGATGCCCAGGGCAGCCCCATCGCCCAGAGCAGGAGGAGCTTCCCTGCGTGGAGGGAGGAGGAGGTTCCCTGCAGGCTGGGAGAGGAGGAGAGGCTCCCACCCAGGCGGCCCAGGGGGGAAGGGGAGCTCCAGAGCCAGAGAAGGAGGCAGAACTGGCCGGGCTTCTCCCAGCCGCCTCCTCGGGTGGTTTCCTGGCTGTGTAGCTGGGAAGGCCGGCCCCACCGTGGTTGTCCAGGCCCTCCTTAGGGATCCCCAGGTGGGATGAACCCTCCACCTTCCCAGGGAGGCCATTCCATGCCTGCAGGACTCTGCAGGTCCTGGCAGGTCTTTTCCCCGCTTTTGGAGACCCCTGGAGAACTGGGCTCATGGCAGGCGATTCAAGGAGGGAAGAGCTCAGTCTCGGATTCAGGAAGTGCCACTCAGAAAGTGTCACCTTAGATATTCCCCCCAGGTTGCTTTCTTGGGGTGGGTGCATGCTTTCCAGGTGACAAAGGTCTAATGGAGGAATGCCAGTCGTCTTAATTGGCAAGTGTGGGATGAAGGGCAACAGGCACCAGCGGTTCTAATCAAGCTGGCTAACAAGATGCCCGCGAGGAGGTTTCCTCCCCTGGAAACGACCCCCCTCAACTCCGGAATTTGGCCAACCGGTTCTGTTCTGGAGATTGGATCCCTCCCCACTTTTACGCAATGGCTTTGATGAGAGGAGGGAGGGAAGGAATCTTAGAATTTAAGCGGGATTTCCAATACCAGAGAAGACTGAAGGGGCCATTCAGGCCTTGGATTTTGGAGGCGTCCATGAGGCTGCCTGGGTCAAAGGGGATTAAAATGAGGATTTATTTTAAATTGTGCCCCTGGAAATGGACTGAAACGAGTCCTGCAGGACTGATGTGTCCCCTTTTGAAAGAAACCTCTCAAGGGGGAAAGCAGCCATGAGAGCAGGAGGGCCAGAGCCTGAAATTATGCAGGGACAATCAAGGCCTAAATCTTAGGCCAAGCCAGGAATTCTCCATATTCAGGGCTTCCTGGCTCAGGACAGGACATAATTCTGCGTTATTCCTTGTATTTTTCCATTCACTGGACTGGTTTCCAAGGCGGCAGCTGGAAAACCTCTTAGGGAGCCAAGAGGGAGGAAGAAATAAATCCCCAGCCTTTCCCTTCATCATACGGGGGAAGAGGCTCCTCTGCAGGGCTGGGAATGAACCTGTGAAGAAGGACTTGGCTCCAAGTTTCAGAGCTCCAGATTTGGAAATTCATCTGTGGGAAGCAAATACGCTTTTCTTGCTGAAAGGAAACAAGGCTGAGATGTGGTGATGAAAGAAGGAGCAATCCTGGCTAGTTCATGCCCAGGTTTCCTGCCCTCCTGAAAGGGCTCCCTGCAGATGGAGACCCTCAGTGGGCTCAGGGCCCCTTCCCAGAGAGCCAACCCTCCCCCAGGTCTCAGGCTGGGTCTCCTCTACACTTTTCTGGGCACATTGGGCCATTTGGGGGAGAGTCAGTGGTCCACCCACCCTCCAAAATGGGGAGGCAAGGGGGGTCCCAAAGCAGCAGCTGTATCAGACCAAACAATCCCTAAAATTGGAAGTTGCAGCTGGTGAATGAAAACCAACCTGATAGCAACCTGTCCGTCCCTGAAGGTCCTGCAGTGAATATGGGAGACAACCTTCCTTCCTCCCTGGACCTTCCCCTCATCCACCCAGGGTCCCACCCAAATCACACTGGATAAAAAGACCCTGGTTGCAACTGGAGCCATGTGGGATCTCCTGCTTGGCCAGCACACGGAGGTGCAATGGCTCAATGGATGGCCTTTCTCTTTGCCCATCTTCAAGGAGGTTAATACCTCCAACCCTGCACCTGTGTGAGGCTGAGGGGGTCTCCTCTCCTCCTAACCCCACCCCGTTCCCTGCTTTCCTGGCCGGGGGCTGGAGGGTTCCCTCGCTCTGGCAAAACCTCCAGGGGCCTTTGGCAACAGAGCGAGGCTCCCTGGAAGCAGCAACCCAGGAGTCAGCTGGTTGCCAGGATGGCGGCTGGTTTTGCCCCTCTGATCCGATCCCTGGTGGCCTGGGGCCTTGGGAGGAGATCCCGGTGGTCCCACTTGGAAGGAAGCTGGGGAAGGGGAAAGGCTGGGGAGGGGCAGACTTTCCTCCTTGGGGCTGTGAGAGAGGCTGGGAGTCCTGGCAAGGCTCTCTCCCCAGAGGAGGAGGACTGAGATTGCCGGCCTTTTCTCCGTGTTTTTATGGGGGGATTCAAGGATGAAGTCGAGGCCTCTCCTGTCCCTCCAGCCACCCCCTGAGGAGCAGGCCAGAAGCCCTCAATACCGCATGGACCAGGGGAAGAGGCTGCCTTCAGAAGTGGGGGGACTCTGTCCCTGGAGGTCTTCCAGGATGACCTGGACACTCCTTTGCATGGAATGGTCTAGGGTCTCCTCTTCGGGCAGGGGGTTGGAATAGATGACCCCCAAGGTCCCTTCTGGCTCCATTCTGATGGGATCTTAAGGGCAGGAGTCCCTTTGTCAAAAATGGCTCTGAGGACAACATTGAGTCCTCCACTTCCAAAAATCGGTTTGATGACTGAAGTTACAATGGCACTGAGAAAAGTGACTTATGACCAGTCTTCATACTAACAATCATTCCAGCACCCCATGGTCACGTGACAAAAACTCAGGTGTGTATTTATGAGACTTGCAGTACCTTGGGGACATTGGGGTCACTGGAAGACTTGCTTAACAACCGCATGATTTAACTAAGCACCACACTCATTTGCTTCACAACTGAGGCAAAACAGTTGGTAAAATGACACAGAACTTACTTAGCAACAAAAATTGTGGCTAACTAGGTCTCCTTGGATGAAAACATCTAAGCAAGAGGACCTGGAAGCCCCCACCTTCTCTGGCTTGGTGGGATGGCCAATGGCTCTCATGGAGATTGTCAAACAACATAGTTGGAGCTCGGCTCCCACACCAGCTATCTTACCACTTTTCCTATTCATTCTCTCACAGATACACTATTAGCTGCTCTCAGCATGAATAAGGTGTCGAATACATTGGCAGTGGCTGAATAACAAATTCCTCTGAATGATTTTCAGAGTTCCCTTTAGCAAGATTTATTGAGATGATGAGAGTGGCAAGGATTACAGTCATTCAAACATTTCCCATTGAAAAACGTAGACATGATTTCTTTGATTCCTGCACATTATCTAAGTTGAAATAATTAGTGTCTACTTTGAGATAAAAGGAAATTTAACAATTCTTTAAATGTCATGTGTTGTGTCTTATGTTTTTACAATTGTTCTGCCTGTGAGATGTTCCTTTGTGTTCAGCTCTGGCCTCAGAAGGATAATGTAGCACTTGGGGATGAAGATGCAGCCCAGCAGACCAGCACTGGAGGCCAGAATGGAGAAGACCTGCACAGCCACCATGTGTTTCCCTTTGGTGCTGAGGTAGGTGGGCACAAAAGTCACCCAAACACTGCAGAAGACCAGCATGCTGAAGGTGATCAGCTTGGCTTCGTTGAACGCCCCAGGCAGATTCCTGGCCAGGAAAGCCACCGTGAAGCAGACGGCAGCCAGGAAGCCCATGTAGCTGAGGGTGACATAGAACATGATAACAGCCCTTGGTTGCAAA
>NW_028262850.1:0-3387 GCF_049901715.1 Pseudonaja textilis | reverse complement strand
AACTCTTTTACGTGCAACTGCAGTTATCAGATCAGTAGGAAGGAGTTTCTCTGAATGGGGCCAAATTCTGTTCTGCTGTAATGCAAAATTATGTATTTATTTATTTAGGACATTTATATTGCCACATATTCACACATGACTCAGCATTAGGCAGACTCTAACTGCCCATTGACTGTGGTTTATTTTTATTTTTCTTCATTATTATTATTATTAATTGTAATGCTGGTCTCTGACTGTACTAAAAGTGGACTGGATAAAGGAGGAAGCTGTGTTGGAGACATTTGCCATCTTGAGTTATTTGTAAATAAATACATGTTTATGAAAACAATCTCAAAATCGTACTTGACTGCAACCTGAAACTGAGTCTTGAGAGAAGACAAGGAGGAGATTATGAGAGCAGCTTCTCCAACTTACAAAATCTCTCAGTTGGACAAGGGAGGATTCAAGACTCTTCCAATAACTGAAAGAGGTATTGGGAGTTAAAACCCTCCCCTCTCCTAGGAAAATGAAATATTTTAGGATATACTAAAAAGGGAGAATACATTTCCCCTAAAAAGAAAAGTAGAAACTCAGAGAGGCTGAAACTCAGCCCCACTCCCACCTTTGCTAATGGACCATTACTCTGGCCTAGGCCACTCTATTTTACATAACAAAGATCTACTCCAGGTAAAGCTCAAAAGGAATTGCCCAAAGCCCTTTCATTACATCACCATCCAGCCAGGCTCAACCAAGCCTGGGACTCAGGACAGCCTACAGAGTTGCCCCTGCATGGCGCCATGGGAGCCTGACAACCAATCAGAATACAAGCTCAAATATAAATCCCAACAGAGGGCATCAAACAATTGCACTCTCAGCATCTCAGCCCTTCTTTCCTCAACCAAGGCATGTGCTCCTGTCCACCATTAAACCATCTTCCAAGCAGTCACCATGTTTCCAGCGTCTTTCTTCCCCACTTGGAACCGAACCCAGAAGATTTCTTCCAACAGAGGCTAGACAGAAACTTCAGATCTGCTCCCTGTTATTCCGGAGCGTCACACAGGAGAAATAAGATGGTGCAAATCTGTTGACCTTTTGCAGCACAAGAAGGTTGAGATGTTCCCCTCCTTCTCCTTTGGGTTCCTTTTCCAAAGGATCTCAGATTAATGGATCCCTATCAGGACACCCCATACCTGCCACGGCTGCAGCCTCGGAGCCCCCAACCTCTTTTCTCCCTCCTTCCTTCCCCTCCTCGATCTGGAGGAATAAGCGGCATTCATGGCCTGGCCCAAAGTCTGAATGAAACTGTAGCGATGACGGACATTTATGATACTGTTAAGTTTGAGCAATGAGAGGCTGAACCAGAGCATGAGTGCAACAATACTTTATTATAACAATAAAGGGCTGACCGTGCTTGCCACGCCAGGAACTGGCTCGCAGCAATCAGCAACTGGTTGGACCCGCAGCCTGCTTTTATAGCTGGCTGCTGGGAGAACCAGCCAATGAGGAAAGGGAAGAACGCCCACTCAAAGTGAGTGGACCTGAGTGAGAACTCCTAGAGTTCTCAGGACATAACACCCTCTTCCCCCAGATGCGAACATGCATAGTCTTTGAGGTAGGCAGGAGGTTTATGTTGGCGCCCGGAACGGCGTGGCTCTGGAACATCGTCTGCCCGTCCGGGGTCTGCCTGGGAAGGCAGAGTCGGCAAAGTGTCACCAGTGTGCCCCTCGGTTTGGGCCTGCCCAGGGCTCGTAGGGTTGATCACTGGGGATGTGCTCTCGAAGGCTGGATCGGGCTGGCCAACTGTCTGGGCGCCGCTGTCTGTGTTCGGGCTTTCGGGACCGGCTGTAGGTGTGAGTTGATCGCTGGGCGTGATGTGGATGTGAGGCTGAGGATGAAGCCTCCCCTCGTCTAGTGCCTCTGGGTCCCTGCTGGTGATGGTGCTGAGGCGTCTGCGCAGTTGGTCTATGTGCCTTCTCCAGACGCGGCCATCCTCCAGTCTGACCCGATACGACCGCGGCCCGGTGATGGCTACGATCTCGCCCGGGATCCACAGGGGTTCTCCAGCGAAGTTCCTCGCGAAAACTGGCTCCTGTAAGATAAAATGTCTAACCCCCGATGAGGAAGCGAGGGGAGAGTCAGGGCAGTATTGTGGGTGTAGTCTGTCCAATACAGTCCTCAGACGCCTGCCCATCAGGAGCTCAGCTGGGGACTTATTGGTGACTGAACAAGGAGTTGAGTGCTGGCTCATCAGGAACCACGAGAGCTTGTGGTGCCAGTCATCCTTGTTGAACCTTGCCAGGGCTTCCTTAGTGGTCCTGACGGCCCTTTCAGCCAACCCGTTACTGGCAGAGTGAAATGGTGCTGTGAAAATGTGGCGGATACCCAGGTTGGCAGCGAAGCGGCTGAACTCAGTCGATGCGAACTGTGGGCCATTATCGGAGACAATGGAATCGGGTAGCCCGTGCGTAACGAACAGGCGTGTTAACACGTTGGTGATTGCTAGTGTGGTGGTCGTGGATAGCTGTGCTACGTCAATCCATTTGGAATAGGCGTCCACGACCACTAGGAACATCTTCCCATGCAGAGGGCCCGCTAGGTCGATGTGAATTCTGGACCAAGGAGCGCTGGCGTTTTCCCATCTAGTAGGGGTGGCAATGGGGGGAGCAGGGCGGGGATTCCTGGCAAATGTTGCAGGAACTTACCCAATTGACAATGTCCTCGTCTAGACCCGGCCACCACACGTAGCTGCGTGCTAACGCCTTCATTCTCACGATGCCAGGATGTCCCTCGTGCAACGCTTCCAGAACTCGGGTACGCAGTGAGGCCGGGATGACCACTCGAGTGCCCCATA
Organism: Pseudonaja textilis; assembly: GCF_049901715.1. Taxonomy (NCBI): domain Eukaryota; kingdom Metazoa; phylum Chordata; class Lepidosauria; order Squamata; family Elapidae; genus Pseudonaja; species Pseudonaja textilis. Next base: position 557 of record NW_028262850.1, on the reverse strand, counting down.
GTAGGCAGCCCTGCAGACTTGACAATTCCTGCATGCGAGTCTTAAAAGGTGTGAATTTGTTATCAACATTGCCACCCGGCCACCCCTCCTCACCCAGTCGAGCACCTGGGCGAGTGTTCGGTCTGTCTTGGTTTTAGCAGCAATGTCCAGGGCAGTGATGGGTAGGTCCAACTGGGTGATCTTGAAAATCGCGTGGACAGGAGCAGGGTCTTCAGCCGGGGCAGGTAAGGGGCAGCGACTGAGGGCGTCAGCGTGGGACAGTGTTTTACCCGGGCGGTGTATAAGTCTGTAGGAGTAGGCTGCTAGAAAGAGAGTCCACCTTGTCATCCTAGGGAGAGGACTTGAGGGTCTGCTTGTCCCCGGCTAGGAGGCCCAGGAGGGGTTTGTGGTCCGTGACCAGCTCGAAAAAATGGCCAAAAAAAGGAATTCGTGAAATTTTTCACGGCTGCAACAGCTGCTAGGGCTTCCTTATCGATCTGGCTGTAATTGCGCTCCGTAGCAGAGAGCGTCCTTGAGAAAAAGGCGATGGGAGCCTCGGCGCCATTGGGAAGTCTGTG
>NW_028262849.1:18394-40121 GCF_049901715.1 Pseudonaja textilis | reverse complement strand
CTCACTGATGACTTCCTTGCTTAGCAACAGAAGTTTTGGTACTAAATGTGGTTGTAAGTAGAGGACTAGCTAAATCATGACAAAGATGACACCCCAAAAATGGACATTGTCTCGCTTCCTGTGCCCACATCTGAAGAAAGTTGATCGTTCTTACCTTTGTTGTTTGCCATTGCTTTGAAAAAGGAGAGCAGAGGCCGGCCAGAAACATCTTCAGGGTGGGTGGTGAGACCCTCCTTCACAGCTTGGAAGCCATGTAAAAAAATCACAGGGTAGCGCCCGAACCACAACGTGAAGATATTCCCGTAGGTCTTGGACATCTGTTAGAAAAACAATCCCACGTGGTCTTTAGATTCTTGGACCAGACTAGTGACTATTGCCTTATTTTCATAAGAATAAAAGCTTAAATTAATTAGATTCATTACAGAGAGGAGGAGGAGGACTGTAGAGTGCTTGGTACTCTCTGAGGTTGGTTGTTATCTTGCAGATATTTCCAGTACTAATTAAGTAACATCATCAGTGTTGATAAGGAATGAAGTTTGTACAGAGGAGGAAGAGGAGGAGGACTTGTGGGGACTGAGGTTAGTTGCTTTCTTGCAGATATTTCAGTACCCAACAAGGTAATATCATCAGCGCTGGAAGAGAGTTTTGCAGACGGGAGGAGGAGGGGAGGAGGAGGAGCCAACCGATAAGATGGACTCTTTTTTTATTCCTGTTCCCAGAAAAAAATAAAATTTGTCCACTGTCCAGTGTTATCCCAGAGATTTTAGATGAGATGGGTGGTGCAGACATTTGATAAATAGTTCTATGCTATGCCATGCTATGTTATTTTATTCTATTCATTTTTGATACAAGGGCTCTAGGCCTATGGGGGCTCTGGAACCACAGACAGACTGCTTAAGCACTGTTGATATTGGCAGTGAATAGAGCACACTGGTAGGCAACATAAAAAGCAAAATTGGGACTTTGTTAAAGAGGCATATCTGAAAGCTTTATTTATGTCACTGCCCACTGATGTCTGTTTTCAGCGATAGAATCTTTGCTAATTCTTCCAAACAGTTCTTGCTTGTCTTCATTTTATAAGTATAATTTTGATTTGAAAAATTTAAACCACAAGCTAAAAGCCAATAAAGACCAATTGCTGTTTTGATTCTTTGACTAGTCCTACAAATAGTCCTTGATTTACCACTGTCTGTTTAGCGAAGTTAAACAGTCTGTTTGAAGTTACAACTGTGCTGAAAAAGAACTTTCAATTGGTCCTCACAGTTGTGACCATTGCAGCTTCCCCATGATCATGTGATCAAAATTCAGACACTAGGCACGTATTTGCAGATCCCACATCCCAGATTTGGGACCTCCATTTGAGCCCTCCCCAGCAAGCTTCAGTCAAGTCAAGCCAATGGGGGAAGCTGGATCTGTTTAACAATCTTGGGATTCACTTAAGAACTTCAATGATTTACTTAACAACCTTGGCAACAAATAAATAAATAATCTATATATCTAAAAGCGAAATACCACTCATGCATCATCACAAAACCTCCAAAACCGCAAAGCCTAAAATTTGAAATTTGGCACCTATCTTCCTTTTGGCTTCTAGGTGCTCATTAAGAAAGGATTTTTCAAAATGACCATCAGAGCATTAGTATTTCCTATATGAAGATGATGATGATGCTCTGATGCTAAGGAATTCTACTCCCCCCTCCCCACCTGAAAAGAAATGTTCCAACTGCAGTTGAGCTAAGCCACGCCCAGGCTCCTTGCTGTCTGTCTCCCTTCTTGCTCACACAGCAAATACTGTTTCAAGCCCTCAACTCTCTCACACACTGACAGGACACTAGCCAGATGAATACCGATGCTGGTAGGCAGAGGCAGAATTTTTCCCCCTTATTTTCCTCCCCCCAAATTTCTCCGATCACATAGGTTTATAGAGTATCCTGCACACCCACACATTGCAAAATCAAATGTGTTTCACTGAACCACCTTCCTCTGAGCAACACAGGTGCCAATTGCGGTCATAAATTGAGGGCTACCTGTATCCCCTAATTCACTTCAAGTCTGTTTGGGAATGCAAAATACGATGTGGATATCTAATACATGCTTTCCTGCAATACCTGAAGCATCTATCAGGAAATAAAATAAGGTTATTGCAGCAGTTTCTAAGTTTGGCAAGTCTTTGTTATGTCCCACTAATTTCTGCCTGGTTACCAAGAGGTTTACAAATTAAGGTCTTTAGATATTTTTTTTCCTGGTTTTTTTCTCTTGCCTAAGTTAGATGTCCCAATCTGGAATTTCCATAAAACTTCCAATTATTTTGTTGATCTCTCCACCTTACCCCTAGACTTATTACAGTATTTCTAAGAATTTTCACATTTTTCCTCACGAATAAACATTTTTATAGAGTGGGGGTACCTTTTCTTTTACCAATTTCCACACTATAGTACATATTGTATGTGTTTCAGTGTAAAAAATGCCTTGACCAGAGATACTGTATTGCTGTTGGAAGAGAATCAACAGAAGAGGCTAAAAATTTACCTCAAAGTTTTTTTTTTCTGTTATTATTGTGCTATTAAATGAGATCAACATTTGTCCAATTAGAAGACATGGTGAGCACGAACAAATAGTAGCTCCTACGAAAAAGAGAAATAGATTTGACCGCCACTCACTTTGGCTACACAAAAGCCACAGTGTTACTTAGCAATAAATGACAGGTGGTCCACGACTTACAATCACAATTAAGCCCAACATTTCTGTTGTTAAGTGAGACTTTTTTTGAAAAAGTTTTTTATTTTTATAACAAAAACAAATAAAACCATCTTTCTGTTCAACAGTGTGTCATATATCTTGTGCACATAATAACATTATCATACATTTCTTATTTCTTTATATTTATAACCATTCTAGTCAATATTTTATATCACATTGGTCAATTGTTATATTATCATTAACATTGTAATTGTTATCTTTCAAAAATATATTTCATCCTTACCTAAATTATATTCAATCTCTTACTCAATCTAACTCAATCAAGTATATTATTACTGTTATTACATATTTCTATTTCTTACTCTGCTGTCTAACCATTCATAGAATAAATTCCAAATCTTATAATAATCTTTCTTCCTGCTCTCTAATTGCCACTGTCAATCTACTTATTTCTATACATTCCATTATTTTCTTAATTGTTTCCTCCTGTTGGAATTTTCTCATTTTTCCAGTTTTGTGCAAATACAATTCTAGCTGCTGTTAATTACATTGGTAATCAAATACGTTATCTCTTTATTATAACCTTCAGGCAAAATTCCCAATAAAAATATCTCTGGTTTTAAATCTATATGTTGCTTAACATTTTTTCCAACCACATGTGTATTCTAGTCCAATATTTTTAGCATCAATGCATCTCCACCACATATGATAGTACGATCCAGGTGTCTGATGACATTGTATCTATTTCTGAAGGGCCATCTTCCATACCTTCATTTCTTTTTTTCTAAATATGTATCGGTGTATCTCTCCCCTAACAATAACAGGTTAACAGAGTTGGAGGGGGACCTTGTAGGTCATCTAGTCCAACCCCTCCCATCCAAGCAAGAGACGCTACACCATTTCTGACAAATGGCAGTCCAATACTTCATTTTTTGATCCAAGTCAATCAGCTGGCGAAAGGGATGGAAAATTCTTACCTCCGTCAAGAGTTCCCGGCTAAATTGAAAAAATTTGGGGTGCCATAAGCATCCGACAAAAGGCAGAGGGGTCGGTCCAGGTGGGTAGTGCCTTCTCCGAACTTGGAGCCTCACCAGTTGGACAACCAGGAGGCAGAGGAGGAGGAGGAGGAAAATCGAGCTTAGCGCCAGCATTCCGTGCAGCTTCTCCAAGGAGTCTGTCTGCTCTGTGGTAAGACTTTGTCTGCAGAATCCTTTTGTCCTTCTAATTTTGTTCCCACGGGCAGGATCTTACCCAGAGGATTTAAATTTGCCCTGCCTCTTTCGGCAAATCTGCTTCCCATTCCACATCTATGCCCTTGGGGCATTTTCCTGTCAGGATCCAGTTCAGAAAATTATGTTATAAGGTTAAGTGGAAGAAACGGCGGGTCTAGACAGGATTCAATTAGATGAACAGAGTTGCAAGGGACCTTGTAGATCATCTAGTTGCACCAGCGTGCCTACCGTCGCTGTCCTATTGTTTCTTTTATTTTTCTTATATGTATCCATGTATTCATAACTATGTTTTTACTTATACCTATTATCTTGTCAGCAATTGACAAACCAAATACAATATAAATAAATAACCTGGATATCTAACGATGGCCTTCAGCTGCCATAGCAGTGGGCTAAGAAAGAGATGGAGTTCATTCATGACGATGGGTCCCTCAATGTCGGTAATGGTCATAAGTATGAAAAATGGTCATAAGTCACTTTTTTCAGTGCCGTTGTAACTTTGAATGGTCACTAAACAAACTATTGTAATTCAAGGATTTCAAACGTTAGTTGGTAAAGAATGCAGGTTTAAAAAGATGCTTTCTTCGGATTTGCTTCTACAAAACCTTTTGCTTCAAAATGTTGCCTGTCTTCACTGTGGTGCAAGGTACTTTTCAAAGGTGTGCTTGTATATTTTTAATTCCATATTCATGGCCAATTGCTCAAAAATCCCGCTGCCAGAACAGTTTGTAAGATCGCGCAATTTGAATATGAGTAAAACTGCAGTGTGAGGACATTGATCCACAGAGCAGAGATAGTACAAAATTTCCACAGCTTTAATTATTCCTGATTTATAACACTATGAAGCATTATGCATTCAAGATCTGAATGCTTTATTTCTTCAGACTACTTTTAAAGTCAGGCCCTAAATTCTAATGTCACAGACAAAATCTTGCAAAGAGTTGCAAAGTCAAAACTGACGGATGGCACATACATAAATATATAAATAACAGAGTTGGAAGGGACTTTGGAAGTCTTCTAGTCTAACCCTCTGCTCAGGCAGGAAACATAAGGTACTAATACCACTCTACAAAGCCTTAGTAAGACTGACCGCACCTAGAATACTGCATCATAATGTTGTGACCATTGTAGTAGTCACAACAACACTATAAAAGGAGGTTTAGACTCTAGAAAGTGGGCAGAGAAGACCAACAAAGATGATTAAGGTCCGGGAAGTTAAAACATACGAAGGACAGTTGCAGGAACTGGGCATGGCTAGTCTTATCAAAGAGAAGGAGCGGGAGTGACATAGCATCTTCCAATATTTGAGGGGATGCCACAGAGAAGAGGGGGTCAAGCTATTTTCCAAGGCACCCTAAGGCCAGACAAAGAATAATGAATAAACTGAACAAGGATAGATTGGAAATAAGGATAAATTTTCTGACTGGGAGGACAATCAACCCATGGAATAGAAGTTGCCTTCAGAAGTTGTGGGAGCTTCAGCTTTCAAGAGATTGGATTGCCGTTTGTCAGATAGGGTTTCCTGCTTGGGCGGGGAATTGGACTAGATGACCTACAGTACAAGGTCCCTTCCAACTCTGTTAATCTGTTAAATCAGATATTACAGATAGAAATTCAGATAATTTTGTGTCTGCCTTTATCAGCAAGCCTCTATTTTAAAGCATCTTTTCTTTGAACAGCTGTTGGCTTCAATTCTGCTTTTCATGTGACAAACACGGTGAGGGAAAGCAAAGTTCCTAATATCTCACAGCTTCTGTACAGATAGTCCTCGACTTATAACTAGTTCATTTAGTGACCATTCAGTTACAACGGCACTGATAAAAATTTTTGCCTCATTTTACGACCATTTTTACCCCGGTTGTTTAAGGGAATCACTACAGTTGTTAAGTTAGCAACACGGTTCTTAAGTGAACCTGGCTTCCCCATTGACTTTGCTTGTCAGAAGTGCCACAAAAGAGGATCATGTGACCTTGGGTCTCAATAGATGTAAAAATAAATAAATTCTAAAATAAATTCTATGTGGCAGCCCCTCAGATATTGCAATACTGCTATCAGGTCACCCCAATCCTTTTTTTCATTGGTCCTTTTTTTTCATTCAGTAATAGCATAAGTGGTATTCAGCAGATTCTGACCAGTTCTGGAGAACCAGTAGAGGAAATTTTAAGTAGTTCGGAGAACCGGCAAATGCCCCCTCTGACTGCCCTCCCCCCCCATTTATTGTCTGCCTCCCAAGTCCCAGCTGATCAGTTGGGTCATCTTTGGTTGCCCTGCACAGGAGAACGGAGCTGGAAAGTAGGCTAGTGGGGTGGGGGAGGGAATGGGGATTTTGCAGTATCCTTCCCCCTGCAGCTCCCACCAAACCACACCCACAGAATCGGTAGTAAAAACATTGAATCCCACCACTGACTAATAGCCTAGGTTTACTTCTACAACAAACTGAACCAGACAGCAAAACACTTAAACCCGCTTTAGCCTTGTCTAGACTGTTGCATTCCTAAATCCCACTGACTTCAATGAGAATTAAGTCTGACTACCATACACAGATCCTGGCTTATAATTCCAGGCTGGATTTGATTTGCACCTCTTTTGCTCAGACAGTCAGGCAAGCAGGGAAGAGAAAGAGACGATTATGGGGGCCACACTTAGTTTTTTTAAAAAAATATTAATCAATTACAGGTAGTCCTCGACTTACAACAGTTCCTTTACTGACTGACTGAAGTTTCAACAGCCCTGAAAAAAAATATGACTTATGGCTGATTTTCACACTTAGGAGTTGGTCACGTGATCAAAATTCAGACACTTGGTAACTGACTCATATTTATGACAGTTGCAGTGTCCCGGGGTCACGTGATGACAAGGAAAGTCTATGGGGAAGCCGGATTCGCTGAACCACTGCGTTATTAACTTAACAACTGCAGTGATTCACTTAACTGTGGCAAGAAACGGGACAAAACTCTACCAAATGTTTCACTTAGCAACATAAATTTTGGGGCTCAGTTTGTGTCGTAAGTCGAGGACTACCTGGCCCACCTTTTGGAATCGGAGGGAAGGCTGCTCAGTCCTTGGGAATCTGCGCGGGAGGCGCCTCTTTAGCCTCACCAGGGCCATTCCAGAGATTTGGGGTGCCTCTAGGCGACTCTGGGGTTGTACGTGTGTATGTGTGTGGATATAAACAGGTGAATCTGGCGGGAAGAAAGAAAATCCTGTCAGATTCGCCAGTTTATCCACCGCAGGCTCCGACTTTTCCCGCCCAAACCTGACAGACCCACTTCTTTACTTTTATTGGCTGCCGGGGGTCTGGCCACGCCCCCAGCAGCCTCCTTCCGACAAGAGGCGGGCAGGGCTCTTCTTGACGAAGCTGGCAGAGGGAGAAGAGCCTGTCCCCTCGTCTGAAGGAGGCTGCTAGGGGCGTGGCCAGAGAGAGCCACCTGACCCCTGGCAGCCAATGAAAGGAAAGAAACGGGTCTGTCAGGTTTGGGCGGGCGAAGTCGGAGCGTCCCTCAGTCGTCTTCTGCCTGAGGGAATCGCCTCAGAGAAGGAACGGAATCTCTTGGGTATCTTTTATTTGAATAGTATGAGGATAGAATAGGATAGGATAGTTGGAAGGGACCTTGGAGATCTTCTAGCCCAACCCCCTGATTGAGGTGATCAGGTTTTCTTGGTGGTGGAACGGAATCTTGTTTTAGTACCTTTTATTGGAGTGGAAAATAATTTTATTGTCACTTTAAATGTGCAGTAATCAGCATATTTTAAAATGAAATTTCGTTGCATTCAGCTCTCAAAAGATAACCATAATTTATGCATGTATCCCCCCTACACACACATATATATATATGTCCTTGAAACATATCTTGAAGTCGCAATTGGTTCAAAATGCAGCAGCCCACATGATTTTATGCAGACCCAGAGATGCACAGGTGTCATCTCTCCTAGGCTCAAAATTCTCTGTTTGGACAATTTAGAACTGCTTGTGGTCAGACCTAGATATTGCATACAAAATTATATATAGTAATGCTTTACCTGTAAATGACTTTTTCTGTTTTCATTGCAATGATACGCGCACTAACAACCACTCTAAATTCAATGTAAATTGTTCTAAACTTGACTGAAAAATATGATTTCTGTAATAAAGTTATCCAAGTCTGGAATGCTCTACCTGATGCAGTTGTCTCAGCTACAGATTTTCAGTTTTAGCCACAAATTGACTTCAAAGGTAAGTGATCAGTAGAGGGGATGTGCATAAGTACACTAGTGTGCCAATCATCCCTGTTATTGTATTTTGTATTTTATTCTTGTTCTCGTTTTTGTTTGACAAATTCTAATAAATAATGGCTAGAATGAGATGGAAGCAGGTCAAGAAATCTGTGCATAGGGCAGAAATCTTTCTATTCTGAACTTACAATACAGAAGGTAGACCCTACAAATAGTTCCTGAGGACTCTCCTCCGTAAAGCAAGAATGAAACCTGAACCTAAATAAACCCACAGAGATGTACACAGGATGTACATGACAACTAATTAGGTTCTCATTGGCAACAAGAAGGATCTAATATTCATAAGGGGTACATGTTTGTTTGTCTGTTTTGTGGTTTTCACCAAATGAATCTCTTCTCTCGTAGGGCAGGATATGAGGTAGAGCCGCAGATTTACTTCCAGATCCAATTCAAGGTGCTGGTTATCTTTAAAGCACTACAAGGCTTGCGACCAGGTTCTTTGAAGTAGGGGTGCCCAAACCCTGGGCCACAAACCGGTCGTGGTTTGCAACCTGTTAATAACCGGGCCATAGAAGCAAGTGAAGCTTCATCTGCACCTGCACAGGATCTAGGTAGCATGCCAAACCATCCCTCCACCCACCCCAGTCTGTGGAAAAATTGTTTTCCATGAAACTGGTCGCTGGTTTCAAAAAGGTGGGGGGACGGACTGCTGATCTGAAGGATTGTCTCTTCCCAGACATATTTACCCAGCCCATCAGAGTGAGAAGGCAAGGAGCGTTGTGTGTCCCTCACCTAATAAGGTATATCTGGTGGGACCCAGAAGAAGGGCCTTCTCCATTGTGGTGGTCTGGCACTTGAAATGAGACGCAGGGAACCGTCTGAGCAAATGCCAGCCCCGAGAGAACTCGGGTAGCAGTATTTATTTAAGAAAATGCAAGTACAGAATCAAAACAATGACCTCAACCTCAGCAGCATTACCTCAACAGGGCCTCAGCAGGGCTGCGGAAAGTCCCATGAGAATATCTAAACACAGAAAGTCCCACGGGAATGGCTCGGCTGGGTACTGTGAACTTTCACCGATATACCTGGTCCATCTAAGCTTTGCAGACCCAAACAGGACCAAACGCCCATCATAAAGACAATACTGCCCCCATGAGGAGCGTTTGTAAATCCCCAGATCTTATACAAAACTGTATGAAGGACTTTACAGAATATGATGAATAAGATATATTACCACATTCCCTCCTTTTTTATTTATTCAAAGATAGGGGGTGTTTTAGTGGCATAATACACAGTTCCCTCGCGGCTTGGTTTCGTACGTTGAAAAGCTGAGGTACACATTTGAAATAGATTAGGAATACATTGAATACAGCAACATAACATAATAAGTATAATAACAATTATTACAACTAATTGAAGCAATAAACGTAACCATGAGCTGTCAGGAAGCCAATCCCATAGCAAAGCCCAAAGTGACTTATTAAAGCCATCTTTTCCTGCTTCGTGTTCAGCTATGCGGTCTTCCATATCATGAACAGTTCTTGTAATGTTAGGTTCATAATTATGTATAAAAACACAACAATGTGAATGAATTAAAGCACAAACTCCTCCTTTAGCAGCTAACATTATATCTAAAGCATAACGATTTTGTAAAGTAACTTGGCGAATTTCAGACACTTCTTCATTTAACGTCTTAATATTCTTAACAGTATCATTAAACATAGCAACAGTAAAATTATTTAAAATATGAATATCTTCATAGTTCATAGCTATTCCCAAAGGTGGGATTGCTGCCCTAGAAATCTGAGTCCACAAATTACCACCCACAGTCAGGCCAGAATCAACTTCTCGATTTCGAATACGCATCCCAATTGGTAAACCCTCTAATTTATAGATGACAGGAATTACAAATCCTATAGTACACACTCCAGACCAATCCTTTGGCCATTGTTGATAGGCAGTGTCCCCACATAACAACCATAACCCATCCGGAAGAGGAAAGTATTTTAAATGCTTATGATAGGTATTGCCGGAGGCTTGACTTTCCCAACTCCACATTAACCACATCCAAGTACAAAGAACATATGCCCGTGACCAATGTCAGGCCTCTTAGTGACTGTTTGATTTATACAACAGTCCAATTTAGTCCTAAACGCTTTGTCCAAGGAGGATGATGTCTGAATCACTCCATTACATCCATCCACCGTTTTATTCCTGGCAACACAAAACATACATCCCCCTGCAAAGGAATCACCTTCTTACAGAGTGTAGTATTTCCCAGCAAAATAGATTGAGTCCCTACAGGGGGCGGTAATAACAAACCGAGGCTTTGGTAGTGAAATTTACCTTTGTTGTGAACAATGTTTGATTCCACTCTTCAGGGTCTGGACCCCAGTAAAGCCAATGATTAAAATCATTATAATCTAAATTAGCACTGGTTCGCTCACTCAAAGGAACACCATGTAACAAAACTCCACCTTTCCCAGACACAGGTACATGCATACAAAGCCAACAATTAGTTACATTGAAACTCTTTGCTGCAATCCGAACGTCCTTGATGTAGGAATTTTCTTTCCATAAATTATCTCCAAGGTCTCTAGTTTCTGAGATAATAGAAGCTCTCCGCCTCTGTATTAGAGTCCGTGGAGGCATAAGACGAATGGAAAGAGAGTCTGTGTAAGGTAACTTAGGCAACTCCAATTGACACCAATATTGTCCATAGTCTGAAACAGAAACATTAAACAGAATCAGAGTTGTAGCACAGGCTGAAGATATAATATCCTTATTAGGTCCCGAATAAAGAATGTCTTGACCCTTATGCCAGGACCAATATGCTGGAAAAATCAAAGGATGCCGCTGTTTGCAGATCAATTTAGTCCGATTCCCCAAAGGAACCTGCTGCATACAAGTTGGTAACCTCAGATAAGCAGTCATCTTTTCCCAGCCTTCACAACGCCGCGCCTGGACTGCCGGCATCAAGAGAATCAGGAACCACAGGTACGGAATCAGGAACCACAGGAACGGCATCCTGCTCCTCTGAAACCACCTTCACTGGCACCTGCGAAGGCGCCTGCGAATGATCAGGCCGAACACATCGACCAGGAACCCAACGAATTTGACCAAGATGTTCTACTGCTGCATAACCACGTCCCCACGTAATCAACTCAGCGGGAACCCATGCCGGATCCGGAAGGAATCGCACCAACACTCGAGGCCTCACTGCATCTGTAGAAGGAGAAGAAAAATGCCTGCTGGCCGCACTCGCAGGGGGGTTACCAGACAAATTTAAAAATTTAAAGTATACAAAGCAAGATTTAAATGATCTTGAATTGCCGGAAGCCCCAGGAGCTTCCCTCCTTTTTTATTTAATTTAGCTAACATGTTCTTGAGTGTGCCATTATAACGCTCCACAATAGCCTGTCCTGTGGAATTGTATGGAATCCCAAATTTATGTTCCACGGACCACTGTTTGCAAAACTGATCAAAGACTGTGCTCCGATAAGCTGCACCATTGTCTGTTTTTAAAGTTTGAGGTGTACCAGCAACTGAAAATGTCTTGATGCAATGATTGATGACATGTTTAACCGCTTCACCTCTTTGAGGAGTAGCCATTAGAAATCCTGAGTAAGTATCCACAGTCACATGTATATACTTCCAAGGTGCAAATGATGGATACTGAGTAACATCCATTTGCCAAATCATTGAAGGTTTCAACCCCTGGGGTTGACTCCCATAGGAATAGCCGTGCCCTGTTTTGAACAAGTTGGACATTGTTGAATTATGGCAGCAGCTTCTGCAGCAGTAAGCTTGAATTGATGTGCCAACGCTTTAGCATTTTGATGAAAATAACTATGGCTGTCCCATGGCTGGATAGTGAGAACTGAAGTTACAGCACTGTCAGCTTTGGCATTGCCTTGTGATAAAATTCCAGGCAAATTACTATGGCTACGAATATGGGCAACAAAACACACATTCACACGCTGCTCCAAACATCCTTGCAACAACAAAAGCAAACGTAGAATATTGGGTGATATTCCAGGAGACAAATAAGAACCTGCTACAAAGGGTAACAAATTATATACATACAAAGAATCCACTATTAGATTAAAATCCTGATTTTGAAAATTTTGAAAAGCCAAAACTACAGCAGCAAGTTCTGCCTGCTGGGCAGACTTCTGCTCTGATGTCACTTTTGTATGCCAAATTCCAGATTTATCTTTCCAAACACAAGCACCAAAAACTTTCCCTCCATCAGTAAAGACTGTAGGAGCATCTGATATAGGCTGATTACTGATTTAGGTCACACCCTGTCCCATTGATCTCTCATTTTGCTGACTTTGACCCCCCAGGAGCCCAACATTGCGCTTTAAAATGTCCAGGGTTCCCACAATTGAAACAAGTGCCTTTATTAGCATTTCCTGCCTGGAGAGCCAGAGCTAAAGTCTCCATGTTAAAAGTCTGACTCCCTACCTTTCTACATGCGTTTATCAAATCAGCGATCTCTCGCTCTCCACTCGCGATAAGTGGATTCAGGATCTTTTGCAATCTGCATTAGCCTGTTTTACTGCTAACTTCAAAAGCAATTCATTCCAGGCGAATTGATTGTCAATTTGCCTTTCAATAGCCACTTTCAATCTACTAATGAAATTTTCATAGGGTTCATTGTTCCCTTGTTTGATGTTAGTAAAGGTCTTCTCACCACCTTCACCGTCAGGAGAGCCCCTATGGCTTGTAAAATTAACTGTGGGAGAAGAACGAACCCCTCCTCAGGCATTCCATCTCTCTGTTGTTCTACTGTTGTAAAATTACCAGCTCCATAAAGCTGATCTGGAGTAACATTTGCTGTTCCCCTTTGAACTGCCAGCTGTCTCCATTTCTGATCTAACACCAAATATTGAGCTGGGGTTAGAATCATTTTTAACAGAGCTTTCCAGTCAGCTGGAATCATTTTATTTCCATAACCAACTGCTTCTAACAATGCCTGAGTATATGGCGATCTAACACCATATTCTTTTGCTGCTTGCTTAATTTCCTTTAAAATCCTGAGAGCTAGAGGCTTCCATACTCTCTGCGGATTTAAAGCAGCATCCACACCAATTTCTACTGGATTAAGTTGAATCTCCACTCCAAATTCTACCAAATCATCTCCTGATAATTCCCCTCTGTTTGTTGCTTCTTGAATAGCTGCAGTAACTGCATCTACTTGAACTCTTAAAGGCAAACTCTTATCTTCTGACAAAGTATTTTCAGTGCCTGACAGTCCTCTGGATTTATCTGGAGGTGCTGTCGGTGGCAATAAACGTACCGCATGGTAAGGCGGCAAACCTTCTTCGGGGGTGCTAGGAGCGGTTGTTCATGATTAGCTAACGCTTCCATAACCACCCTCCAGGTTAACAAAATTGAAGAAGGGGCACGAGGCTCCTCGTGCAAAAATTTCCCTATCTTTTTCCAGGACTCTACTTTAATACTACCTCCCTCTGGATATGACTGAATATGTTTCCAAACATACTGTAATAAGTCCTCAATTTCTTTCTTTCCTACGGCATGTGCTACTCAGGTAGCAGTATTTATTTAAGAAAATGCAAGTACAGAATCAAAACAATGACCTCAACCTCAGCAGCATTACCTCAGCAGGGCCTCAGCAGGGCTGATAATATACTGCGGAAAGTCCCGTGAGAATATCTAAGCACGAAAGGTCCCACGGGAATGGCTCGGCTGGGTACTGTGAACTTTCACCGATATACCTGGTCCATCTAAGCTTTGCAGGTCAAAACAGGACCAAACCACCCATAGCAAAGGCAATGCTGCCCTCACTAGGGGCATTTTTAAATCCCTAGATCTATGCAAAACTGTACGAAGGACTTTACAGAATATGATGAATATGATATATTACCACATTCCCTCCTTTTTTATTTATTCAAAGATAGGGGGTGTTTTAGTGGCATAATACACAGTTCCCTCGCGACTTGGTTTCGTACGTTGAAAGGCTGAGGTACACATTTGAAATAGATTAGGAATACATTGAATACAGCAACATAACATAATAAGTATAATAACAATTATTACAACTAATTGAAGCAATAAACGTAACCATGAGCTGTCAGGAAGCCAATCCCATAGCAAAGCCCAAAGTGACTTATTGAAGCCATCTTTTCCTGCTTCCTGTTCAGCTATGCGGTCTTCCATATCATGAACAGTTCTTGTAATGTTAGGTTCATAATTATGTATAAAAACACAACAATGTGAATGAATTAAAGCACAAACTCCTCCTTTAGCAGCTAACATTATGTCTAAAGCATAACGATTTTGTAAAGTAACTTGGCGAATTTCAGACACTTCTTCATTTAACATCTTAATATTCTTAACAGTATCATTAAACATAGCAACAGTAAAATTATTTAAAATATGAATATCTTCATAATTCATAGCTATTCCCAAAGGTGGGATTGCTGCCCTAGAAATCTGAGTCCACAAATTACCACCCACAGCCAGGCCAGAATCAACTTCTCGGCGGTTACGAATACGTATCCCAGTTGGTAAACCCTCTAATTTATAGATGACAGGAATGACATAACCAAGTGTGCATATCCCAGACCAATTCTGTGGCACTTGCTGATAAGCCCACTCCCCACATAAAAACCAAATCCCTTCCAGATGAACATAGCCTTGAGAATCCGCAACATTCATTAAAGCCTTCATGTCCAAAAACTGCACCTGCCCGAAAGCGTCAGTCTCATTCCTTCCATTCAACCAGGCAAGGCTGCTCTCTGACCCATTTGTCCAGTGCAAAGTGTAGTTGCAAACACTGTAGTTCCCCAAAAACTGTGAGTTCGTATGATTCTGAAAACATAGATGAGCAGGAGACCGCAGGGCGACCTTCGCCTTGACTGTGGAATTTGTGGCATATGAAATATTATGCTGGCCATGCAATAACCCAGAACGATTAAATGGAACCCCATGCAAAGTCAAACCCTCTCCCCCGCGTCCAGGAAGATGCATACACAACCAACAATTGGTAATATTCAAAGTTCGAGCAGTCCTACGCAAGTCTTTCATGAAACTGTTGTCCTGCCACAGATCATCTCCCAAGTCCCCTGCTCGCTGAACGTACTGCTGTTGCTCCCGCTTCACTCGCACCAGGCCAGAATCACGGGCCCAGAGCATCGGCAACAGCAGGATCAGGAACCACAGGAACGCCATCCTGCTCCTCCGAAACCTCCTTCACTGGCACCTGCGAAGACGCCTGCGAATGATCAGGCCGAATGCATCGACCAGGAACCCAACGAATTTGACCAAGATGTTCTACTGCTGCATAACCACGTCCCCACGTAATCAGCTCAGCGGGAACCCATGCCGGATCCGGAAGGAATCGCACCAACACTCGAGGCCTCACTGCATCTGTAGAAGGAGAAGAAAAATGCCTGCTGGCCGCACTCGCAGGGGGGTTACCAGACAAATTTAAAAAATTTAAAGTATACAAAGCTAGATTTAAATGATCTTGAATTGCCGGAAGCCCCAGGAGCTTCCCTCCTTTTTTATTTAATTTAGCTAACATGTTCTTGAGCGTGCCATTATAACGCTCCACAATAGCCTGCCCTGTGGAATTGTATGGAATCCCAAATTTATGTTCCACGGACCACTGTTTACAAAACTGATCAAAGACTGTGCTCCGATAAGCCGCACCATTGTCTGTTTTTAAAGTTTGAGGCGTACCAGCAACTGAAAATGTCTTAATGCAATGATTGATGACATGTTTAACCGCTTCACCTCTTTGAGGAGTAGCCATTAGAAATCCTGAATAAGTATCCACAGTCACATGTATATACTTCCAAGGTGCAAATGATGGATACTGAGTAACATCCATTTGCCAAATCATTGAAGGTTTCAAACCCCCTGGGGTTGACTCCCATAGGAATAGCCGTGCCCTGTTTTGAACAAGTTGGACATTGTTGAATTATGGCAGCAGCTTCTGCAGCAGTAAGCTTGAATTGATGTGCCAGCGCTTTAGCATTTTGATGAAAATAACTATGGCTGTCCCATGGCTGGACAGTGAGAACTGAAGTTACAGCACTGTCAGCTTTGGCATTGCCTTGTGATAAAATTCCAGGCAAATTACTATGGCTACGAATATGGGCAACAAAACACACATTCACACGCTGCTCCAAACATCCTTGCAACAACAAAAGCAAACGTAGAATATTGGGTGATATTCCAGGAGACAAATAAGAACCTGCTACAAAGGGTAACAAATTATATACATACAAAGAATCCACTATTAGATTAAAATCCTGATTTTGAAAATTTTGAAAAGCCAAAACTACAGCAGCAAGTTCTGCCTGCTGGGCAGACTTCTGCTCTGATGTCACTTTTGTATGCCAAATTCCAGATTTATCTTTCTAAACACAAGCACCAAAACCTTTCCCTCCATCAGTAAAGACTGTAGGAGCATCTGATATACTGATTACTGATTTAGGTCACACCCTGTCCCATTGATCTCTCATTTTGCTGACTTTGACCCCCCCAGGAGCCCGACATTGCGCTTTAAAATGTCCAGGCTTCCCACAATTGAAACAAGTGCCTTTATTAGCATTTCCTGCCTGGAGAGCCAGAGCTAAAGTCTCCATGTTAAAAGTCTGACTCCCTACCTTTCTACATGCGTATATCAAATCAGCGATCTCTCGCTCTCCACTCGCGATAAGTGGATTCAGAATCTTTCTGCAATCTGCGTTAGCCTGTTCTACTGCTAACTTCAAAAGCAATTCGTTCCGGGCAAATTGATTGTCAATTTGCCTTTCAATAGCCACTTTCAATCTGCTAATGAAATTTTCATAGGGTTCATTGTTCCCTTGTTTGATGTTAGTAAAGGTCTTCTCACCACCTTCGCCGTCAGGGAGAGCCCCTATGGCTTGGAAAATTAACTGTGGGAGAAGAACGAACCCCTCCTCAGGCATTCCATCTCTCTGTTGTTCTACTGTTGTATAATTACCAGCTCCATAAAGCTGATCTGGAGTAACATTTGCTGTTCCCCTTTGAACTGCCAGCTGTCTCCATTTCTGATCTAACACCAAATATTGAGCTGGGGTTAGAATCATATTTAACAGAGCTTTCCAGTCAGCTGGAATCATTTTATTTCCATAACCAACTGCTTCTAACAATGCCTGAGTATATGGCGATCTAACACCATATTCTTTTGCTGCTTGCTTAATTTCCTTTAAAATCCTGAGAGCTAGAGGCTTCCATACTCTCTGCGGATTTAAAGCAGCATCCACACCAATTTCTACTGGATTAAGTTGAATCTCCACTCCAAATTCTACCAAATCATCTCCTGATAATTCCCCTCTATTTGTTGCTTCTTGAATAGCTGCAGTAACTGCATCTACTTGAACTCTTAAAGGCAAACTCTTATCTTCTGACAAAGTATTTTCAGTGCCTGACAGTCCTCTGGATTTATCTGGAGGTGCTGCCGGCGGCAATAAACGTACCGCATGGTAAGGCGGCAAACCTTCTTCGGGGGGTGCTAGGAGCGGTTGTTCATGAGTAGTTAACGCATCCATAACCACCCTCCAGGTTAACAAAATTGAAGAAGGGGCACGAGGCTCCTCGTGCAAAAATTTCCCTATCTTTTTCCAGGACTCTACTTTAATACTACCTCCCTCTGGATATGACTGAATATGTTTCCAAACATACTGTAATAAGTCCTCAATTTCTTTCTTTCCTACGGCATGTGCTACTCAGGTAGCAGTATTTATTTAAGAAAATGCAAGTACAGAATCAAAACAATGACCTCAACCTCAGCAGCATTACCTCAGCAGGGCCTCAGCAGGGCTGATAATATACTGCGGAAAGTCCCGTGAGAATATCTAAGCACGAAAGGTCCCACGGGAATGGCTCGGCTGGGTACTGTGAACTTTCACCGATATACCTGGTCCATCTAAGCTTTGCAGGTCAAAACAGGACCAAACCACCCATAGCAAAGGCAATGCTGCCCTCACTAGGGGCATTTTTAAATCCCTAGATCTATGCAAAACTGTACGAAGGACTTTACAGAATATGATGAATATGATATATTACCACAACCTTGTTCAACGAAATCTTCAGTGCACATCATAACCATGAAAATAAACGCAAACATCCTTCACCCTCCACACACTGAACTGAAACCCCACCCATGACACCACACCAAGACCGCACTATACAGCAGAATTCAACAGAGCTCCTGCCCTGGGTTAGAAGCTGTTTTTCAGCCTATTTGTCCTCGTTTTTATTATTCTGCACCATCTGCCAGATGGTCATAGTTCAAAAAAAAGGGTTCCAGGAGACTTCTGGTTTGAGCTTCTTCAGCGACAGACCGAAACCTTGTCTCTGCGAGGCTTCGATCCACGCTGGCTGGCTGGTTTCGGGGCTAAGCCACCCTATAGAGGTGGTGAAGAGGGGGTAGACTGCCTACAGGGTTGAGGAGAGCCGCATCTCTCCTCCCCAGGTGGCCATTACGCCCTTTCCAGCAGGCGGTTGCAGCGGTGGTCAGAAATGGCCACCACAAAGAAGAACTAGACCGGAAAAGAATGTGCAGGAGGAAGATAAGAAGAGATAGTTTTGGTTGACCGGGTCAAACAGCAAAAGTAAAAAATAAGATATCCTGGAATTGAAACTGTTAAAAAACAATAACATTGTTCCCTAAGAAGATTTTTAAGCTGCGAAGGAGAGAGAAAAAGGAAAAGATTTGGTTTTCTCCTTTTTCCTATACTGACAGCTAAGAGACTTAAGCAAGAAATTGGAAAAAAAGTCCACTTTGACATCAATAGGCATTTAATGCTGAAAATAAAAAGTCAAAGGCTAATAAAGATTTCTGGATAAATAAAAGCTTTTGAAAACAGGAGAGAAAAAGAATAAAAGGGCAGGACCTGGAAGGGAGGAGACTGCCTGGAATTAAAAAAGAACTTTCAGCAAAATCTCAACAAGACTTCCAAAAGATACATTCTAACTGAAATATTGCAACAAAAACCCCAGGAAGAAAAAGTAGAAAAAGAAACAAGAAGATATAACTTGGGACTATCTGGATTACTTGATGATTTCTGGATTCTTGGTTATTGTTTTGAATGACTAAAATCAATCGGGTGGTTTTTTAAAACTGTTTAAAATGCCTCCACTTTTAGAAGATCTGAAAATGGAACTTAAAAAGTGCAAAGAAGATGCACAAGAAGGGAGAGGTTCTTTTGGCTTCATATTTCAGTTTTTAGAAATGGAGATTTGGAATTATGAGAAACAACAAGAAATGCCTGCAGAACAAGAAGATTGGGACAAAGAAGAAGCCATCTTTAATGAACAAGTAATCTTAGATGGGGGGGGAGGAAAGGGGGGAAAGAGAATGGAAAGTTTAAGATTGGGAAAAAGAACTCCAAAAAAAATAGAGTGAAAAATAAGTATAAAATCAGAAAGCAACAGAAGAGGGAAATGCAGAAGAGAGAATTAGAACTAGAGAGACAAGGGGGTAAAAAGGGGAGGGAGAAGATAAGAGGGAAGAAAGAAAGGAAAAGAAGTCATAAAGGACAGAAGCAAAATATAGAGAAATGGCCTATTTAGAGATAATGGGTGAAAACTTAATGGAAAAGGGGATTCTGCAAAGGTACATAAGATAGTATGGTTATATTAGAACCAGAAATAATTTTAGAAAATATGAAACAATGTATGATTAAAATGTCTGAAAAAAATAGCTATCATCATTCAGTGGAATGCTCGTCAATAAATAAATATAACAAAAGGTATATTTAATGATTTACAAAACATGTGAAGAGAAATAAGGGAAAAATTAATTATGGAGATTATATGTGTTTTAAGGAAGTATGATGTTTAATTGAAAAGTATTAAAGATGTTAAGATTATTAATGATAGAACTGAACTGGAATGGAATGAGGGTTTATAATTACATATATTTACAATCTTTTTTTTTAAAGAATATAGTGTGTATTATAAGAATGTACCAAGCAGAATTCAATTGGAAGTTATGTATTATATATTATATTGAAGGTCATAAAGTTAAGGTTGAAGTTTAAATAAGAGTTGAATGGATGTAATTAAAAGATATAAAGGTGTCATACTCCAATTAGTAACTACAGGAGAAAATTTGTTTAATGAGAAAAGATAATATGAAATTGAAACAGAAGAGACAAAAGTATAAATATAATGATTTGAATTGAGATAATCAAAATAAAATTGAGAAAATTAAAAGAGGGGAAAAACTATATAGAAAATGTAAAATAGTATAAGATATGGAATAGAATACAAAAAGGAGCATGAAATTGAGTTTTGTGTCTGTATAAAGAAATTCAACCCAGGACCATGATATTTTCAAAAAAGATGTTTTACTTGTATTTTGTGTGTGAAAACCCAAATAAAACTTTTTTGAAAAAAAAAAGGGGGGGGGTGTTCCAGGATGAGATGGATCTCTGAGGATGTTTTGAACTTTCTTAAGGCAGCGGGAGTTCTAAAGCTCTTCCAAAGAGGGGAGAGGGCAACCCATGATCTTCTGGGCAATGACATTCACCCTCTGGAGTGCTGTCCTATCTGCCCCGGTGCAATTGGCAAACCCTACAGAGGTGCAGTCAGTTAAAATGTGCTCTATGGTGCAGTGGTAGAAGGTCACCAGCAGTTTTCCATTCAGTGGTTGTTCCCTGAGAAGTCCCATGTAGTGTAATCTCTGCTGGGCCCTTTTGACCAGGGCTGCAATGTGAGCATCCAGGTCAGGTCCTCTTTTAGGGTAACAGCCAGAAATTTAAAACTGGCCACTTGCTCCTCTCGGTCTCCATTGATAAGCAAGGGCTGGAGGTCTGATCTGTTCCTTCTATAGTCCACTATAAGCTCCTTGGTCTTATTGGTGTTGAGGACCAAGTTATTGTCTCCATGTGGTGGTCTGGCACTTGAAATGAGACGCAGGGAAACGTCTGAGCAAATGCCAGCCCTGAGCGAACTCAGGCAGCAGTATTTATTGAAGATTCAGAAAACAAATGACCTCAACAAGATAATAACATACAGGCATAGAAAGTCCCGCTGACGAAAGTCCCTGCTGTGTACCTTGAATTATCACCTATTTCCCTGTTCCTTCTAAGCCCGCAGATAACAGGATGAGACACTCCTGCGTAAAAGTACTCCTACTCCCACCAGGAATGCCTGCATATCCCTATCTCTATGCAAATGGCTGTACAAAGGACTTACAGAAAATGATTAATAAAATATGTTACCACATTCCCTCCTTTTTTATTTATTCAAAGATAGGGGTGTTTTAGTGGCATAGTACACAGTTCCTTCGCGACCTGGTCTCATATGCCGAAAAGCTAAGGTACACATTTGTAATAGATTAGGAATACTAAAACAACATAACATAATAAGTATAGCAACAATTATTACAACTGATTGAAGCAATAAACGTAACCATGAGCTGTCAGGAAGCCAATCCCATAGCAAAGCCCAAAGTGACTTATTGAAGCCATCTTTTCCTGCTTCGTGTTTAGCTATGCGGTCTTCCATATCATGAACAGTTTTTGTAATGTCAGGCTCATAATTATGTATAAAAACACAACAATGTGAAT
>NW_028262849.1:0-18294 GCF_049901715.1 Pseudonaja textilis | reverse complement strand
AGGCAGAAACTTCAGATCTGCTCCCTGTTATTCTGGAGCATCAGAAAGGAGCAATTAGATGGTGCGAATCTCTTGACATTTTGCAGCACAAGAAGGTTGAGATGTTCCCCTCCTTCTCCTTTGGGTTCCTTCTCCAAAAGGCTCTCAGATGAATAGATCCCTATTGGGACCCCCCATACCTGCCACGGCTGCAGCCTCGGAGCCCCCAACCTCTTTTCTCCCTCCTTCCTCCCCCTCCTCGATCTGGAGGAATAAGCGGCATTCATGGCCTGGGCCAAAGTCTGAATGATACTGTAGCGATGAGGGTTATTTATGATCCGTTTCCTGTTTCTTTTCTCCTGGGTCTCCAGTGGGGCTTTCTGGGTGCATCTTCTGCGGCCTTTGACAGAAAAGATGTGCTTGGAAAGGGAACAGCGAAAATAATGATCTTGAAACTGATCTTCCACAAAGAAATGGGGTTCAAAGGCAGCATCTGTTGGCCTTTCTTTTCTCAGATAATCAAAATCCAAAATACTATGGATGTATTTGAGAGGTATGTGCTTCTCTATTGGATACGCTGCAAACCTTGTGAGGATCCAGACTTTCCCTTCAATGGATCCTGGCAAATGCATAAGTGCTTCATGGAAAGGAATAATTCTGTCCCCAATGGGAATAAATTCTATGAAGTGGACAAAGACATTGATTTGTCTCCACTTAGAAAGGGCCTCCCTGAGGGATGCTGTTTGTCCAGTTGTTGTGAATTGTTGTGATATAACCACACAAATTCCATTCCTGACAAGCATCGGAGGGAAAGTCCTCATGAAATTATCTCCATTTTCTGTGTCTGTAGCAAAGAGGCCAATCAGGGTCCATCTGAAATGGAGGAGCAGTTGGACAATTGCTGGGTACTGGAATCCTTCTTTGGGGAGCATCTGGTGGAAAAAGGGGAATCTCCTTTTATCACTCAGAGCCTCTGAAGGAATTCCAAGAGTGATCTGAAAAAGTAATGAAGAATGCTGTGTTATAATGTGGTCCAGATCAACTCCAAAATATTAGTTATTGACAAACCCAATTTTGTTTTGATGAATATATAAGAATAGTTTGTTCCTTAGTCATGGTTTAAAATATTTAAGACAGAATATTAACAAGATTGTCTATAAAAATGGAACGCAAAATCATATTAAACAAAAAAAACAATAAAAAATGCAATGTAAATTTCTGTGTCACTCATACAATTTCAACAATTAGATTCAAATTTGCAGATGTTAGATAAAATATCTGGATCTAAGATATAGGGCTGTATTATATGCTATTTTTGAGTACAAAAACCTCTTTCTCAGCTTCTATATCCCAAATTCTTTGTGAAGCAATTTTTCAGCTTCTTCTCTAGATGTACAAGAGACTAAGAGACCACAACTGCTAACAGAAATTGACAGTTGTACAATCCAATAAGTGTTTAATTGAAATTTTGTCTGTTTTGGGACTATATGTCTGTTTCTTCACTTTAATTTTAACCCAATAATTATATACCCAGAATTTATACAAAGCAGAAATGGTGTAAATTAACAATTATCTATGAGGGCAGGATCCACCCCAAAGATACTTTTCTTGGTCTGAATATTTTTTATACGTAGACAGGACTATTGCCAACTTGATTCCAAATGGATAAGGCAGATATTATTGATATGTGAAAATGAACATGCTAATGGAGGACCTCAAAACCTGGATGGTTTTTCAATAGTACAACATTCAGTAGAATATCCTCTATAGGGACCTTATGGCTCTTCAGGCCTTTAGTGGTCAATTTGAAGATGAACATAATTGACTAAAACATAGTTTATATGTTCCCTAATATTCTGAAAAGCTGCTCTTGAATTCTATGAAGATATTGGATCTGTTGTTCATCCCCACCACCCCACTCACCTTAGATAGAGAAAAACACACACAAACCTGTGGGACTTTGTAGGTGCCTCCTAATGTTGACATCTGGATGGAGATGGCCCTGGCAGCTCCATCAATCAGAGCCAGGAGGTTCTCCTTCCTCCCACAGCTGTAGTTGGGGACATTGGCTTCTCCAGTGGAGATCATGTCCAGCAAGACATCTGAAGTACGTAAAGTGCTTCCATAGTTGTCATGGATGTAGTAACCAAGTGTGAGATTGTGCAGGAGCTGGGAATTCTTGCTGACCATTTGAATACCAAAAATTGACATTAGGGTATTTGTTAGAGCAGAACTCTTCCTATTGTAAAAACAATATTCATGTTATTATATTCAATAGCAACAACAAATGTTTTTAAAATATATAATCCTTCACAAACCTACTAAGCCTTAGGCCAACAATGATCCAAATCGAATGATCAATTATGCAAATGAGAGAGGCAACTACAATTGTTTCAATTGCTACTTAAACAAAGGTTCAAGTGATGAACTCAGGAATGAACTGAGAAAGGAAAATCATCTGGATTTCATTCAGGTCCTTTTAAAACTCCATCTTTGGATTTTACTCTCTTCCACAAAGTAAGGCAAAAGAGGGAAGCCGTGGAAATAAAAATCATTCAGGAAATTAGACAGGTCCTGAGGTACAAAAATAAGTGACATAAGAAGAAAAGAAGGAGAGTGTTAGAATTGCACATGGAGGGAGTGCAACTCCATCACCCTGCATGACTTACGAAGGAGAAGGTATAGAAGGAGGATGGTTGAAAGGCCACATTATAGGTGACACCAATGTTTCAGTTGTGACCACGCCAATGAGATGATCTCCAGGCATGTAAAAGCTCCATGGATTGTTCACATCCTGGTGCTCCAAACTCAATGGGCATTTCCTTCTCAGCTTCCCACAGACTGATGGGGACACCAGCAGCAGCAGAAGCAGAAGCAGAAGGTCCATCATTCATGGCATTAATCAATCCGCTTCCTGTTTCTAAGACAAACAACAGGAACAGTTGGAGAAATGCAAAGACTCTGAGAAGTGCCAGTGGCTTTCCTGATCTAAGCAGAGAATCACTCAGTTTCATCTGCAAAGGAGAGAAAGGTGCAATCAAGAGCAGAGCCTGTACCTGTCCCAAAACTTGGTCCCAGAGAGCTTCAGCCAAGGAATTTATCCTTTTCTGATACAAGATCCTTTGCATGTGGCTTCAGTCTAATGCCTGCATCAAAGTCAAAAACTGGAGATATAGCATCACAGGTCTCAAAGGCCCAGATGGTCATAATTATAGCAAGAAGCAACTTCTCCTCTTGGGATCCAACTTTTTCTGGGCTCCATCTGCAGAGGAGAGGCTGGAATAAAACATGTTAGAAAAAATTACAGATATACCCCTGGGATCATTGTTCTGTTGTGGTTGTGGTCCTTCCTTCCTGTCAGGGCAAGTCCAGAAAGTGATGCTGGGGAAGAGAATTCAGCACCCAGGGAATTGACTTCTGCTGTCCTTCAACATGGCCTCTTGTCTCCAGAGATTGCTGGGGAAGGTCACCCAGAGCTATGGAGTTTGGTGCCACTTCTAAGTTAATGCCATTTAACTGTAGTGTTGCCTGTCTTCTAATGACAATCGGCACCCTTGATCTCTGCCCAAGATTAAGAGTAGACCCTGTTTGGAATTCTGTTTTATGTCATAATCCCATATATTGATCTTAATTGCAGTCGGTTTTAAAATTGCTTGTGCCTGAAGTGAAATTTCATTCCCCATCTTTTCTAGCAATATTAATTTTGAGATAAAAGCTCATTAAGAAGCAGGAAAGTGACAACTTGTGGACTAGATCATTGGGTAAATAGGGAGAAAATTATAGAATGGATGGAATTTTTTATTTTTATTTTCTTGTCATTCCTGTGTTATCTTACAATGTTCCTATAATACACCAAGATTCCTTATATTTTGAGTTTTCTTATTTTTTTAAATAAAGAATGGACTGTAAGTTCTGCAGGTGTGATCTATCCATCCCTATCTTTCTTTCTTTCTTTCTTTCTTTCTTTCTTTCTTTCTTTCTTTCTTTCTTTCTTTCTTTCTTTCTTTCTTTCTTTCTTTCTTTCTATCTATCTATCTATCTCTCTATCTATTTATCCATCCATAACTATCTCTATCATCTATCTTTATGTATCTATCGATATCTATCTATCGGTCTATCTATCTATCTATCTATCTATCTATCTATCTATCTATCTATCTATCTATCTATCTATCTAATCTATCTACCATGTTTGTCACAAAATAAGCCTGGGCCTTATTTTTTTTTCCCCTGAAAAAACACCGTCTTTTCGGGGGTGACTTAATTTCCTCCCCCACCTAGAGCGGCCCATACGCATGTACCTCTCCACAAGTCTGTTTCTATCGACCAACGAAAGCTCCCCGAAGGCAGAGTCCCCAGAAACTTGGGGGCGAGGCTTGGCTGCCCGTGTCCTCTCGCCATTAGGCAGTGTCTTTCGGGCGATGGAAGCTCCCCAAGGGCAATCACCAGCCACTTCGATCAGCCAGTAGAAGCGGCTGTTATGTCTTTAGGACTGGTTGGGGTTTCCAACCAGGTCCGTTGTTTGAGCGGGAGCATCAGCAGCTCCCATTGGTTGGCTCCGTTTGACAATCGGCTATAAAAGCCGGCTGTTGAACGGAGCCAGCCGTTGTTCGCTTGCAGTCTGCCTTGTTAGCTGGTAGACGCGACAACCCTTTATTCCTTGAATAAAGACTATTCGTTGTATGCTCTGGTCTACGCCTCGTCTATTCCGTTGCTCTACAACACTGGCGACGAGGATGGGATTTGACCGCAGGCTAGCCAGAAGCAACCAAATACAAAAGAGCTGAAGTCACACCCGCGAAGCCTCAGAGCTGAACACGTAATCGCTTTGCACCGAAGCGCAAGTCATTTCCGCTGCGAAGAGCTGAAGTCACGGCGCTGAACTCTCAGCCGCCCACGCCCCGAGAGGCGCGAGATTCAAACCGCTGTTGTTTGAATTGTTGCTCAAGCGAAGTTACGGCGCTGTTAGCTGCAGCCACCACGAGCACAGAGAGCGCAAAACGCAGGGTTCCCTCGCAAAAGCTGAGTCACGGAGCGGATCGAGAGCGTTGTAACCACAACTGCCAGCACGCACGTTAAGCGCAGCCCCCGGGCCACAACCTACCAGAGAGATAACCCAGTCTACCGACGACACCGAGGGGCCCAAGATGAACGCCAATCCGGCGTTTCAACCATTCAAACCCAACGAGGAGACGTGGGACTCCTACAGGAATCGTTTCAACCATTACATCGATGCCATTGGTTTAGCCGATGCTGCGGGCACAGGAAGAAATCGTACTTCCTTAGCTACTGCGGGTCAGCAGTTTTCGATCGGCCACAGCACTTTTTGCACCACGTGACATCAAGAACGTCCCATGGAGTGAGTTACAAGAAACACTCTCGAACCACTACTCCCTAAGCCTTCCCAGATCGCAAGACGCTACGTGTTCAGGATGAGGAAGCAAGCAGAGGGGGAATCCATCAATCAGTACATGGCCGCCCTGAGGACAGCCGCTCTACAATGCAAATTCAAGAATTACTTAGACGACATGCTTCTCGACCAACTCGTCTGCGGAGTAAGGGATCAGAGGCTCCAACGACGCCTGCTGGCCCGGAAAGATCTAAATCTTTCCCAAGCAGTAGATGAAGCCTTAGCTGCTGAACTATCCGCTCAGTCAGCAGCTGAGATTCAGGGCACGACACCAAAAACCGCCACCTCCACAGTCCACTCAGAGGAGGTGTTGAGCGAAGATGACCCATCTGAAGATGCAGATGTCCATCGCCTCAAGCAGTTGAAACAGCCACAGGTAGGAGTGAGGCGGAGAAACAGCAGTGGCCCACAACAGAATCTTTTGTGTCTAACCTGCGGGGGTTCCCATTCCCGGGCATCTTGTAGGTTTAGAAACGCCAGTTGTCTAAATTACCACAAGAAGGGTCACCTTGCAAGAGTCTGCCAGGCAGCACGCGCTCCGCCCCTGAAGTTCCCTTCATCTCCTAGCCTCTAAAGGCAAGTAGAAGACTGTTACATGTGTTACCATGCCAACCACACTTCTCAAACTCCAAGTAAAATTAAACTTTCTCTCTCCCTAGAAGGTAAACCTTGCACCATGGAGGTGGATACCGGCTCAGCGCTCTCAATCATCTCCTGGGACACGCTGAAAAAGATTCAACCCAGATTGACCAGGAAGCAGCTGCAAAAGTGCCACCTCACCCTGAGAGACTATCAAGGCAAGAACATCCCTGTCCTCGGGAAAGGCAAGTTCCTTGTTAAATTCCAAACCTTCAAAGGCCATCTGCCTTTAGTGGTGGTTAATGGTACTCTCCCTAGTCTTTTGGGGTTAGATTGGTTCCCCTCTCTCGGCCTTAGTATAATGGGAATTCATGCTGTCTCAACTTCCGATGTAGACACATTGTCTCAGACTATTCCGATGTTTTCAGTAGCGAGTTGGGTTGCTACAATGGCACACCCATCTCTTTCTCCGTAGACCCCCAGGCAGTCCCGGTCCGCCTGAAATTCCGCAGAGTGCCTTTCGCCATCCGCCCCAAATTAGACGCGGAACTAGACAAACTCCTCAAGCAAGGGGTAATTGAACCCACAGATTTCACCAAGTGGGAGACCCCCATAGTCACCCCGTTAAAAAAGGACGGTAGTTTGAGAATTTGTGCTGATTACAAGACTACCCTTAACTGTTATCTTCAGGTTAGCGCATACCCCGTGCCAGTCATCCAACACCTGTTGCACACCTTCGAACCCGGCACCATTTTTGCCAAATTAGACATGTCGCAGGCATATCAGCAGTTTCCTGTCGACAACCACACAGCAGACTTACAAACCATAGTAACTCACAGAGGGGCATTCAGGTGTAAACGCCTCCAATTTGGCGTTAGCGTGGCCCCAGGTATTTTTCAGTCGCTGATGGAGAGAATTCTCCAAGGACTCCCTGGGGTAGTTCCCTACTTTGACAATATTCTGGTCTCCGCTAGGGATAGGCCCCAGCTCCTACAGAGGGTAAGGTCAGTTTTGGAGAAGTTCAGACAGCATGGTCTCAAACTCAAACGGGAGAAGTGCACCATCGCCACTAGACAGGTGGACTTTCTAGGGTACAGGCTAGACGCCTCAGGCATCCATCCAGTGGAGTCAAAAGTAAAAGCCATCCACGAGGCACCTACTCCTACCAATAAAACGGAACTACAAGCCTTCCTGGGCCTATTAAATTTCTATGCTTCATTCTTACCTCACAAAGCTTCAGTCGCTGAACCTTTGCACAGGTTATTAGATAAAGACCCTCCGTGGCACTGGGGCCCCAAAGAATCCCATGCTTTCAAAGAGGTCAAGTCTCTGCTCACCTCTGACGCTGTTTTAATTCAGTTCAACCAACGCCTCCCTTTAGTGCTGGCTGCTGACGCATCCCCCTTTGGGATTGGAGCCGTTCTTAGTCACAGACTTCCTAATGGCACCGAAGCGCCAATTGCTTTTTTCTCTAGGACCCTTTCAATGACTGAAAGAAACTACAGCCAGATCGACAAGGAGGCCCTAGCAGCAGTTGAAGCTGTCAAAAAATTTCACGAATTCCTTTTTGGCCACCATTTCGAACTCATCACCGATCACAAGCCACTTTTGGGGCTCTTATCGGTGGACAAACAGACGCCACCAGTACTGTCCCCCAGGATGATGAGATGGACATTGTTCCTAGCGGCCTACTCGTTCAAACTGGTCTATCGCCCTGGTAAGACTTTAAGCCACGCAGATGCCCTCAGCTGCTGCCCCTTACCGACACCAGTCGAGGACCCAGCTCCGGTGCACGCAATTTTCGAACTCAACGAATTTAAGCTACCAGTGACTGCAGATGACATCGCGGCACACTCCAAGAAAGATAAAACAATCGCCCAGGTTCTGGACTGGGTGGGGAAGGGGTGGCCGGAAACAAAATATGCAGCTGATTTTATCCCGTTTAAAACATGCCAACAGGAACTATCAAGACTCCAGGGATGTTTGCTGTGGGGCACCAGAGTCGTTATCCCAACCTCTCTTCACGTTCCCATATTGAAGGTGCTGCACGAGGGCCATCCGGGTATCGCACGGATGAAGGCATTGGCTCGCAGTTACGTATGGTGGCCCGGGATGGACGATCAGATTGCAGAGTGGGTAAGCTCATGTAAACCCTGTCAGGAGTCTAGGGCAGCCCCACCTGCAGCTCCACCCACTAAGTGGGAAAGCGCCAATGCCCCATGGTCACGATTACACATCGATCTGGCCGGGCCTGTACATGGCAAGACTTTCTTGGTGGTTGTGGACTCGTATTCAAAATGGATTGACGTTGCTTTGCTACCCACAACCACCACTCAGGCAGTTGTTAAAGCCCTGACCCGACTTTTTGTAACTCATGGACTCCCTGACACAATAGTCTCCGACAACGGGCCGCAGTTCACGTCCTGCGAATTTAGCATGTATGTCACAAATCTGGGCATTAGACACGTCCTCACGGCCCCCTTTCACCCTGCTAGTAATGGGATGGCGGAGAGAGCAGTCAGGACGGCTAAGGAGGCGCTAGCTAGACTCGGTCAGGAAAACTGGCATTCCAAGTTATCCCATTTTCTCCTTAGCCAGCATACAACTCCATGCACTAGCACCAACAAGTCCCCGGCTGAACTCTTAATGGGAAGACGTTTAAGGACTACTCTTGACAGACTGCACCCTCACTACTGCCCTGGTACACCCTTGGGATCTGACAGCCAGGTATGAGACTTTGCCTTGCAAGATCCAGTTTTTGCAAGGAACTATGCAGAAGATCCCTTGTGGGTGCCCGGGCAAATCGTAGCCATCACTGGCCCAAGATCATACCGGGTCCAGTTGGAGGATGGTCGCGTGTGGCGGAGACACCTAGACCAACTGCGCAGGTGGCGGAACGACCGGACCAGCAGTGAACCAAATCCACCAGCCAGCCCTCAAGTCCTCACCCGGGTTCCAGAAGGGAGTTTCCCGAGGGACCAGGTACCTCCATTCGAACAGACCGAGCCGAGGACGAGCCAGGATGGCCGACCCGAGTCTCTATCTCGTCCACCCAGCGGGAGCGCCGGCCGACCAGACCGAGCCGTTCTGCCGAGCCTACCCGAGCAAGGAGAGTCGTCCCATTGCCTGGGTCCTACACAACTACTAGAGGGAATTCCAGCAACTTCAGAGTCTTGCACCGGGGACGCGATGCCCACCAGCAGCGTTCCTGAGCTACGACGTTCCAGCCGCCAGCGAAGTCCACCCTCGTACCTCAAGGACTATGCATGTGCCCAGCTAGGGGGGAGGAGTGTTATGTCTTTAGGACTGGTTGGGGTTTCCAACCAGGTCCGCTGTTTGAGCGGGAGCATCAGCAGCTCCCATTGGTTGGCTCCGTTTGACAATCGGCTATAAAAGCCGGCTGTTGAATGGAGCCAGCCGTTGTTCGCTTGCAGTCTGCCTTGTTAGCTGGTAGACGCGACAACCCTTTATTCCTTGAATAAAGACTATTCATTGTATGCTCTGGTCTACGCCTCGTCTATTCCGTTGCTCTACAACAGCGGCCTCAGGGCTTCCATCGCCTGAAAGATACTGCCTAATGGCGAGGGGACATGGGCAGCCAAGCCACGCCCTGAAGGGGCTGGGGACTCTGCCTTTGGGGAGCTTTCATCAGAAAATAGAAGCGGCCTCATGGCGAGGGGAGTATGTGTGTGCGCTCACCCCAAGGCCGCTTCTACCGGCCGATCGAAGTGGCTACTGATTGCCCTTGGGGAACTTCCATCACCCAAAAGACAATGCCTAAAGATGGGGGAACTGGGGGCTGAGTGTGGAGGGGAACTGAAGGGACAGGCAGGCCCACCCTGGCAGGGAGGAGCAGAGGAAGGCCCATATCCCAGGCCACCGCTTGGAAGTTCTCCCGCTGAACCTCCCTCAGCTTCTGCTCTCAGGGCCGGCAGACCAGATCCTGGGTGGCTCCCGGTTCAAGCTGTGGCTTTTCAGGGCCAGATTGATGTGCGATGAGACTCTCTCCTCCTCCAGGAGGTTCCCAGCCGTGTCTGACCAAAGCTGGGTGAGGCCCAGAGGGGAGGAAGCCCCTCCTGTGTCAGGAATGAGCCCACCTGTCAGCCTTCAAGATGATCCCTTCTGCATCTTATGTGCTGCCTTATTTCTTCCTTACTTTGCATCTTTCTTACTGCTCCATCTTTCGGCTGTCATTAGCAACAGGGGGAGGGGGGAATTGGAAGGGAAGAAAGCTGGAGGTGTTACATTCCTGTAAATGGGAAGGAGGGGAGGAGTATAAATTCCTCTTTTTAAGTTTTGATTTCCATGCCTACTTTTTCTATCCTCTGCGTAGCTGCGAAGTTTTATCAAAATATGTCAAGGTCAACGGACAGAGGCCTCATCACCACCTGAAGATGCCCACATGATCATATGCAGAACTTTTAATTGGAAGAGTCTTTTGAACTCTGGGGGGTGGGAACAATTCCATCCCTTTGTATATGTGATCTGCGCACCAAAATCTTTAGATTCAGAATCTTCTCTGTAGCTTCCACTTTGAAATTTAGTAAAAGAAGACCTTTGCTCTAACCATTGGAGTCTGAGTGTTTCTTTCTTGGATTTTGAATGGAGCACAGACTGACATTATTCTGAATCTCACCATCAGCCCACCCGGAGAAAATATCAACTTTTCTTCTGAGGGGGTTTCACATCATGTCATCTCCAGCTAGTGATGAAGATGACCAGGGAGCTGGGGGGGGGGGCAGTCGATGATGCTACCGGAGGTGCCAACTGCCGACCTGCTAGCCAACATTACTCTGGAAGAAGTCCCAGCTGAGAGGCCCAGATGGTCTTTGGGTGTTGGATGGAGGGATCCCGAAACCTCCCCCCCTCCTGGGATCACTGTAACCCGAAGACGTGCAAGGGAGCAGCTGTGGCAAGAAAAGGAAGAGATGGAATGCAAGCTAGATCAAGCCAGACAACTCCTCAAGGATGCCTTTGAGAAGCCTCGCATAGCTCCAAGGTACGAGGGGGAAGGGGGAGCGAGTTCAGCCAGGGGAAGTCGGGCTGCCCCCACCCCCCTAGTCCAGCCTACACCAGCACAGCAGCCGGCTGCTGCCCCGGGGCCCCCAGCGGGAGGTGTGGTCCCTGGAAGATGCACAGCCCTCAACCTGCCTCTGTTAGACGTGAAGTTTGGGAGGAATCCCAAGGATTTGGGTTTCTTCCTGGCATAAGTCAGGAGCTATATGGAGGAATATGAGAGGGAATTTACTTCTGAAGCAGCCAAGGTGAGATGTGTTACCAGGGCCCTGGAGGGGATAGCGGCAGAGTGGATGGTGACTTTGTATAATGACAACTCCCCCCAACTGCGGAATCTCAATGTCTTCATGACTGCATTGAGGAGGAGGTTTGAGGACCCCCTGGCGGAGAGAAAGGCTAGGATCAGAATGAAAACCATAAATCAAGGGGGGAGGTCAGTTGCTGACCACACCCAAGAGTTCAGACAGCTGGCATGCCACATCCAAGGCTGGTCCCAGGGGGCCCTGATAGAAGTCTACAAAGATGGCCTAAATGAAGATATATACCACATGTGCATCTCCAGAAGGGATCCAGATGATCTGCAACTGTGGTACTTGCTAGCGGAAGAAGTGGAAATAGATCTGACCCGAAGCAGACGCAGAGGAGGCCCTGTATGGAGCAAACCGCTCCCCCCGCGTCTCCGAGAGGCCCCAAAACCTCGGAAGGGAGGAGTGATGGCAAGACCCAAATCCACTGCCTGTTTTCGATGCGGCAAGGAGGGCCACCGGATTGCGGATTGCAGGGTCAAGCTGGATCCAAAGGGAGCGCAGAAGGCAGGGAGGAAGCCCGAAAACCCCCCAACCAAGCTGCGCAAGACCGGGTTAAAGACAAGGGAGGTTGTAGAGGTCGCCCCTCTGGCAGGAGAGGAGCTGGGACCTCTGACTTTCCTCAGTGAGAGTGAAACTGACTCAGAAGACAACATCCCGGTACGTCCTAACAAGGGGCCCATGACCATCCCAATAAAATTAAGGGTGCTCACTTCAGGGTTGGAAGGGGAGATGTTGGCCTTACTAGACTCTGGGTGCACGAGGTGCGTAATCAGCATGAAAATAGTTAAGGAGATGGGCATCAGACTGAGAATTTTAAAAACGCCCATATCCTTTTGCCAACTGGATGGATCAGTGTCGGGAGGTTGCCCTGCACGTTTTATAATGGAACCCCTAGAGATGACCATGGGTAACCATGGCGAGACCCTGTTCTTTATTGTGGCCCCTGGGATGGAACAGCCTTTAATATTGGGACTGCCCTGGCTCCGAAAGTGGAATCCCCATGTGAATTGGAGGAAAGGGTGGATATGGATTCGCACCGATAGGCGGCCGGAAAAGGAGGAGCGATCCCATCCGAAGCTTCAGAACCCAGTTGAGTCAGCCTCCACAGGTGCCGAGAGCTTGGAGGGAGAGGAGAAAATCCCAAAGGAATATTGGGACTTGAGAGAGGTGTTTAGCGAAAAGGCTTCTGATGAGCTCCCCCCTCATCGGTCAACCGATTGTAGCATTGAATTTCTACCGAAACCAAAACTGTATTCGATGACGCCAAGGGAATTGGAGGAGTTGAGATCGTTTATCGATAAAAATTTGAAACGTGGTTTCATCGAACCCGCTAGACCTCGAGTGGCGGCCCCAGTGTTGTTCTGTGAAAAGAAAGATGGCTCCAAACGCTTGGTGGTCGACTACCGAAACTTAAATGCAGTTTCCGTGGAGAACGTGTACCCCCTCCCCCTGATGAAGGACATGTTAGCCCACCTGGCCAAAGGAAAGATTTTCACGAAGTTGGACCTGAGGGAGGCATATTACCGAATCCGAATCAAAGAAGGAGACGAGTGGAAAACTGTGTTTAATTGCCCGATGGGTTGTTTCCAGTTCAATGTTCTCCCTTTTGGCCTAGAGGGGGCGCCAGCAGTTTTCATGCAAATAATCAATCAAGTGCTCCACGAATATTTATACAAGGGGGTTTTGGTTTATCTTGATGACATCCTTATCTACACGGAGACTAGAGATGAACATGTGAAACTGGTGCGCTCAGTGCTGCACAAACTGCGAGCTGCCAAATTGTATGCTAAACTGTCCAAATGTGAGTTCCATCAAGAGAAAATGGACTACCTTGGATATCGCATTTCGCACGAGGGCATCGAGATGGACCCAGAGAAGATGTGAGCTGTATTGGACTGGGCCCCCCCGAGGACCCGAAAGCAGCTTCAAAGTTTCTTAGGATTTGCTAACTTTTACCAGCAATTCATCCCGTCTTTCGCTAAAATAGCAATGCCTATCACCAATCTCTTAAAGACAAAGGGGGAAACGAAACCAAAGCCCAGCCAACCATTGAATTGGTCCATGGAATGCCAAGCTGCTTTTGAAAAGCTAAAGTGGCTGTTCGCTGCAGAACCAGTGCTGAAACACCCGGATATGGATGCCCCTTTCGTGATCCAAGCTGATGCGAGAGATGTGGCTGTTGGGGCAGTCTTACTTCAATTAAACGAAAAGGGAACACTACAACCTTGCGCATACACCTCCCGTAAGTTGATAGATACTGAGAGGAGATGGGCCATCTATGAGAAGGAGGCTTTTGCGGTTCGTTGGGCTCTTCTAACCTGTAGACATTTCCTGGAAGGTGCAAAACATCCTTTTGAAGTATGGAATGACCAAAAGAATCTGGAGGCCTTAAAAACACCTCGAAAGTTATCTCCTAAGCAAGTTAGGTGGGTCCAGTATTTCAAACGATTCAACTTCTCTTTGAAGTACATCCCGGGAAGAGAACATTTAATGGCAGATGCTTTATCTAGAATGCCTCAATACAATACTGTTCGTCAAGAAGTGATAAGGCTGATTATGTCAACCACCCAGCTGGTTGCCCCGGTGATCACCAGAGTGCAAAAGAAGAAGCAAGAGGCGGAGCTGTCCAATGACTTGATGGAACGATTTAAGAAAGCATTGAGAACCTGTTAGTGTTTGGGGACAAACCCCCAAGCAGAATGTGCAGCAGCAGTCAAGCCAGGCAGCCAAATGAGAGAGGCTGGGCCCAAGAGTATACACACACTGGAGACAAAAACTGTTTGTTGTTTTAAATAGTTGTTTAATCCACTCAGAGTTTAAGCATTGTCAATCAGTCCATATGTCATTCACAAATATATCCATCCAGTAACTTAGTCCATTAACTAGTCAGTACTATGTCCTTATCTGCTTGTAAATCTTCTCCTCCCGATACCTTTCTCTCGAAGACAACGCTGAGTATACACAGGATATCAGCTCACCAAGGAAAATAGTCCTTTTGTTCAGCAGAAACGGTATCCAGCACAGTAGCCAACAAGCAGTATCAAGCAGACGTCTCAAACAGGAGTAAGCAGCAGGCAGGCAGAGAGCAGGCAGGGCCAGAACTGTTACGTTTCTCTTACTGCCTTTTATTGCTGTTTGTAACCGCACCATTAATTAGCTAATTACATTGCAGTTTGGTGCTTAAAGATACAAACACTTAAACCTTGGTTTATATATTTATTCACCCAAACCTAGTTGGTGTATCAATATACCCAACATTCTCCCCTTTTGGGTGATATAAATATATAATACCTTTACAATCTAAACCCATACTTTTCACAACTCTCTTGGTGCTTAATGGCACCTTGGGCTTTAGTAAAATTATCAGCTATATTGTCCTCCGACATGCAGTACTCCAGCTGTATCATTTTACTCTTTACAGATTGTCTAACGTTTAGATACCTTAAATCTGTATGCTTGCTCCTAGTTTTTACTGCGATATTTGTGGCCATTTGAATTGCTGCCTGATTATCTTCATGTACAATTATAGGATAATTTACAGTTATACCCATATCATTCATCATTTGTTTATACATAATTAATTCATAATAGCGATAAACAGGAGAATTCTGCCTCCATAGTAGACAAACTTATATGCTGTTGTCTTATTGACTTCCAACCTATTAATGTCTTACCCAGCATTATGGCTGTTCCTGAAGTCGACTTTCTTGTGTCTCTTTCTGATGCAAAACTAGCATCTGCATAAGCACTCAGTATTAGATCACCTTTTGGTTCTAGATACAGTGCATGGTGTAATGTTCCTTTAAGATATCTTAAAATTCTCTTTAAAGCATTCCAATGACACTGAAGTGGATCATTATTATGTCGTGCCAGTTGATTAATACTATAAGCTATATCTGGCCTTGACCAATTGCTAATGTATGATAAGCTACCAATCAAAGATTGATATAATACCTTATCAAACTTGGGACTTTGAGCATCCATTTTGCAAATATCCTGACTCATTGGAGTCTTTGCAGTCTTACAAAGTTCCATCTTATACTCTATTAGCAATTTAGATATTTTATCCTCCTGAGATATCTTAAAACCTTTCTGTGTTTTCAGTATATTCAAACCTAGATATTTCTTTATCTCCCCTAATTGCTTGATTTTTCTTTTCTTTTCTAATGATGCTATTATTTTATTTGCTTCATCATTAGTCTCAATAATCAAGGCAATATCATCAGTGAACAATAATAATAATGATATTTTACCATTTGTCTCCTTTTTAAATAGACATGGATTGGCTAAAGCAGCTTTAAACCCTATATTGTTTAGTTCCTTTACAATATACTGGTTCCATTCATAGCCTGATTGTTTAAGACCATAGAGGCTCTTCTTTAACAACCAACAATCATTATCATTTTCACCTTTAAATCCAATAGGCTTTTTTCATATATACAGTATGTCTTAGTGGAGCATGCAAGTAAGCAGTTTCCACATCTAGATGGTTAACTATATATTTCTTGCTTGCTGCCCACACTAAGGCTGCCCTTAATGTTGCTGCTTTAAGACTAGGTGCAAATACCTCATCATAGTCATTGGCACTTTGTCTAAAACCTTGGGCTACTAATCTTGCCTTATGGATTATATTTCCATCCTTATCAGTTTTTATCTTAAAAATCCATTTGCAGCCAATGGGTTTTATATCACCAGGTAATCTCGCATTTTCATATACTTTCATATCCTTTAAGGATCTCAATTCCTTATTCATTGCTGCATACCAACTCTCCTTCTCTTTAGTAGGATACATTTTTATTTCATCCACAGTATATGGAACCTTATTAACCTGGCACACTGTGTTAGCCTGGTATCTATCAGGCGGTCTAGATATTCGTGTAGTTCTTCTGGGAATTACAGGGCTTGTATGAGGACTTTTTTGAATTACTACCTGTTCCTGTTCCTCAGCTTGCTCAGCTATTTCTTCCTTTATGGGCTCTATCTCTTCCTGTACTTCTCTCTTTACTTTATTTTTAAAGTTACAGGGATAATTAATGGGATTTCTATAGGATTCAATAATTACTTCTTTATTGTTATCCTGTTCTAACTTATCCCATCCTACGTGCTCTAGAAATTGGGCATTGGCACTACATAACACCTTAGATGTGCCTTTCTCCCAAAATCTATATGCCCTATGGTTTGCTTGGTAACCAACAAAGAATAATTGTTTAGCTCTGTGTTGCCCTTTACGCCTGAGTTGTGTAGGGATATGCACCCATGCTGGTGCACCAAATGTGTGCAGGTAACTCAGATCAGGCTTCCTGCCATGCCACATGGTGAATGGTATTTCACCAGTAGTTGAGTTAACAACGTTGTTCAATACGTTATTAGCACACATTGCAGCCTCCCCCCACAAAGAATCAGGTAATCCAGAATCAGTTAACATTGTTCTAACCATTGCCTGTAGTGTTTGGCCTCTTCTCTCAATAAATGCGTTGTGTTGTGGTCTGTATGGTGCAGATTTCTTGTGCTCTATTCCAGCTACCTTTAATCTATTCTGGAATTTGCTGTTAACAAATTCCGTACCATTATCTGTCACCAGGGTTATCAGTTGCCGTTTAGTCTTTCTTTCTGCAAACTTTAACCAGTTGAAGAAATGTTGATATGTTTCAGTTTTGCTTTTCATTAGGTAGCAAAAGCCATATCTAGAATAATGGTCCATAATGCTCAGTATATATCGAGTACCCCCCATACTGGGTTTCTTTGGACCTATAATGTCTGCAAATACTACTTCTAAAGGTTCTTTAGTTTTGAAACCATTTAGCCTATTTGCAGGCAATATTTTACTCTTATCTTCACAGCAGACATTACAACGCAAATATTTATCACAAGGTTTTAACCTTATTCCATCAGATAACTCTACTGTACGTTTTAGCATTTTAAAATTTACATGCCCCAAATGCCTATGCAATAAATGGATAC
Source organism: Pseudonaja textilis (assembly GCF_049901715.1). NCBI lineage: Eukaryota > Metazoa > Chordata > Lepidosauria > Squamata > Elapidae > Pseudonaja > Pseudonaja textilis. Next base: position 1,041 of record NW_028262849.1, on the reverse strand, counting down.
ATTCATTATGAGGCTTTATATTGTTACAGTCTGTGCCTCCCCTTTCTTACTATCATGTAATACATACAATGTTCCATTTAAAGCTGCAGTTACCCTTTTGTTATCTTTTTCAATTATGCAATTATTATCCTTAAATGTAATTACATAACCTAGTTTGTCTAATACTCTTACAGAAAGCAAGTTCATCTTTAACTGAGGTACATACAACATTTTTATATCCTGGTTTAAGCATGGACAGTATGCAATACCTTCACCCTTGGCCTTGAGGTTCCAACCATTGGCAAGTGATATATGTTGAGAGCTTGTAGACATTTTTATAAATTTTGTCTTATCTCTCATGATGCAGTGGGATGCACCACTGTCCACCACCCATAAATCATTCTTCACATCACAGTTGCTAAACGTGGCTAGTTCAAAGGATTTCTTTGGCTTTTTTACATTCTGGCTTTTTTCTTTTCTGCAGAATCTTGCCAAATGTCCTCTGCCTCCACAATTAAAACACTTTTTAATTGTGTATGCCGTCGAAGATAAATTCTCTTCTTCCGGGTGCTTTACTTTACTTAGTTGGTTTCTTTCAAGCTTTGAAGATAATTTCTCTTCTTTATTAGGTTTATCTTCTCTCAGCTGGTCACGTTCAGATCTTCTTCTGGCTTCTTCTAATAGCCTGCCGGTAATGTCGGTTAATGATAAACTGTCTTTTGGCAATACCTCTAAAGCCGTCACATAATCATTGTAACTTTGATGTAATGAAGACAGTATGATGTATACTTGTTGCAACTCATTAAATATAAGCTCTTTTTCTTGTAATTCCTGAAAAATGCTTTTCATACAGTTTAAATGAGTTAACATGTCTCCATTCTTCTGAAGATGTGTTCGAAATAGTTTGCGTGTAAGATATATATGAGCTCCTACACTGTCCCGAACATATATCTTCCTGAGGTTCTCCCAGCAGTTTGCAGCATTTTCCTCTCCACGGATATGGATAATTTGCTGGTCAGAGAGAGTCAGTCCTATGATGCATAAAAGCCTGCTCATTCTTTC
>NW_028262848.1:27040-40391 GCF_049901715.1 Pseudonaja textilis | reverse complement strand
AATCTTGTAATAATAATATTGAGATGATTTAACAATTTAATAATTTTGGAAACAATAAATATTGAATTTCCGGAATTAAAGATTAAACTGCGGGAAAATTATAATTTATCCCCGGCTCAAAAATGAGTGAAAATTAAATTGATAAAAATATTAATATAAAAATCTCGTATTATACTAATATTAAAGAGAAATCTTGTAATAATAATATTGAGATGATTTAACAATTTAATAATTTTGGAAACAATAAATATTGAATTTCCGGAATTAAAGATTAAACTGCGGGAAAATTATAATTTATCCCCGGCTCAAAAATGAGTGAAAATTAAATTGATAAAAATATTAATATAAAAATCTCGTATTATACTAATATTAAAGAGAAATCTTGTAATAATAATATTGAGATGATTTAACAATTTAATAATTTTTGGAAACAATAAATATTGAATTTCCGGAATTAAAGATTAAACTGCGGGAAAATTATAATTTATCCCCGGCTCAAAAATGAGTGAAAATTAAATTGATAAAAATATTAATATAAAAATCTCGTATTATACTAATATTAAAGAGAAATCTTGTAATAATAATATTGAGATGATTTAACAATTTAATAATTTTGGAAACAATAAATATTGAATTTCCGGAATTAAAGATTAAACTGCGGGAAAATTATAATTTATCCCCGGCTCAAAAATGAGTGAAAATTAAATTGATAAAAATATTAATATAAAAATCTCGTATTATACTAATATTAAAGAGAAATCTTGTAATAATAATATTGAGATGATTTAACAATTTAATAATTTTGGAAACAATAAATATTGAATTTCCGGAATTAAAGATTAAACTGCGGGAAAATTATAATTTATCCCCGGCTCAAAAATGAGTGAAAATTAAATTGATAAAAATATTAATATAAAAATCTCGTATTATACTAATATTAAAGAGAAATCTTGTAATAATAATATTGAGATGATTTAACAATTTAATAATTTTGGAAACAATAAATATTGAATTTCCGGAATTAAAGATTAAACTGCGGGAAAATTATAATTTATCCCCGGCTCAAAAATGAGTGAAAATTAAATTGATAAAAATATTAATATAAAAATCTCGTATTATACTAATATTAAAGAGAAATCTTGTAATAATAATATTGAGATGATTTAACAATTTAATAATTTTGGAAACAATAAATATTGAATTTCCGGAATTAAAGATTAAACTGCGGGAAAATTATAATTTATCCCCGGCTCAAAAATGAGTGAAAATTAAATTGATAAAAATATTAATATAAAAATCTCGTATTATACTAATATTAAAGAGAAATCTTGTAATAATAATATTGAGATGATTTAACAATTTAATAATTTTTGGAAACAATAAATATTGAATTTCCGGAATTAAAGATTAAACTGCGGGAAAATTATAATTTATCCCCGGCTCAAAAATGAGTAAAATTAAATTGATAAAAATATTAATATAAAAATCTCGTATTATACTAATATTAAAGAGAAATCTTGTAATAATAATATTGAGATGATTTAACAATTTAATAATTTTGGAAACAATAAATATTGAATTTCCGGAATTAAAGATTAAACTGCGGGAAAATTATAATTTATCCCCGGCTCAAAAATGAGTGAAAATTAAATTGATAAAAATATTAATATAAAAATCTCGTATTATACTAATATTAAAGAGAAATCTTGTAATAATAATATTGAGATGATTTAACAATTTAATAATTTTGGAAACAATAAATATTGAATTTCCGGAATTAAAGATTAAACTGCGGGAAAATTATAATTTATCCCCGGCTCAAAAATGAGTGAAAATTAAATTGATAAAAATATTAATATAAAAATCTCGTATTATACTAATATTAAAGAGAAATCTTGTAATAATAATATTGAGATGTTTTAACAATTTAATAATTTTTGGAAATAATAAATATTGAATTTCCGGAATTAAAGATTAAACTGCGGGAAAATTATAATTTATCCCCGGCTCAAAAATGAGTGAAAATTAAATTGATAAAAATATTAATATAAAAATCTCGTATTGTACTAATATTAAAGAGAAATCTTGTAATAATAATATTGAGATGTTTTAACAATTTAATAATTTTGGAAATAATAAATATTGAATTTCCGGAATTAAAGATTAAACTGCGGGAAAATTATAATTTATCCCCGGCTCAAAAATGAGTGAAAATTAAATTGATAAAAATATTAATATAAAAATCTCGTATTGTACTAATATTAAAGAGAAATCTTGTAATAATATTGAGATATAAGAAATATAGTAAACCCTCGGGGGTTTACAAGGGTTGACGCGAGAGAGAAGATAATATGTAAAAAAAATTATACTTTTTGAGTCAAGGGTTTTATTATAGTTTTGTCGCACAGAGAAGGTGTGATTTTTAAAAATAGGGGTTTAAAAAAAGTGCTAACAACGGCGAAATGACTATAAAAAAATAATGAGAAAAGTCGGAGAGAAGAATAATATGTCTACCAATCATGGAAGGAATGTAATCCATATAGGGAATATGCTAGGCCAAGAATATAGCTCCACCCGGACTAGATGGTCTACCCCGGTAGGGGTGTCGGTAACGGGCATATATGGGTGCCAGGTGAAAGGGAGAGAGAAAAAAAGGCTACCAGGGGTGGAACAGGCATAGCTGATAAGAACATGAGGTGATATGTACCAGTATAGAGGGTGCGACCAAAGGCCTTGGAAAAAGCTAGTAGGGAGGGATGGTTCCGGGCCGTTGAGATGGACGTGAGAGTGTAACCAGTGGCCTCTTAAAGTACACTGTGGGAGGAGTTGCAATACATGGCCGTGAAAAGCAGGACTGTATGCGTGAAGTGGAAGGATAGAGGATTTCACGGGCTGAGCTAGACCAAGGGACACCATTAGGAACGGGATAGTCATGATTACCAATAACACTTAGTCATTAAATCATGGAACGTCTGGAAAATGAGGGGGCAAATTGTATGTACGATACCACTTTTGTATACAAATAATTAATATAATAATTCTGGTTTAATAGGCGTGAGGCAAATCATTAATGTATGATTATACATAGTGAAATAAATACTAAATATGCAGAGAGTACATATATAGTAGAATCCCGGACCAAAAGTTGGGGGGGTAGGGGGGGGGCCAGGAGAGCTTTATTTTTTGGGAAATGGGAGTTTTTGTTCCGTATCTACACTATCAAGGTAGCCCCTTTCCTCGGGCACGCTTCCATTGTGGGGGTGTTCCTATAAGGGTTGAGGAGGTGGAGATGTTAAGTAAACATATAGCTAGGGCAAGTGGGAGGTATTGTTTTCATAAGAGATGTATGAGTTGGTCGTAGCGGAATCGTGGGTATGAGGCTCGAATTCATAGGAACAGGGTTGTTAATAAAATTGTTTTTATTATTAGATTGGTTGTAAATAATTGTGGGCTTGTTATTCCTGGGTTTATAAATATTGTAACTGAAAGGGTATTTATTAGGATGATGTTGGTGTATTCAGCTAGAAATAAAAGGGCGAAGGGGCCGGCTGAGAATTCTACATTGAATCCGGAGACTAGTTCAGATTCGCCCTCGGTGAGGTCAAACGGGGATCGGTTTGTTTCGGCTAGAGTGGAGGTGAATCACATTATAGCTAAAGGTCAGGATGGGATTAGGAGTCATATGTGTTCTTGTGTTTCTGTAAATATTATTAGTGAATAGCCCCCGGAGAGGGTGGCTATAGAAATAATGATTAGTCCTAGTGTAACTTCGTATGAGATAATTTGTGCGATGGCGCGTATTGCCCCTATTAATGGGTATTTTGAGTTAGAGGATCATCCTGATCATAAGATGGCATAGGTAAATATTCCTGAGATGGCTATGATAAAGAGTAGGCCAAGGTTTATGTTAACAAGTGGGGTTGGTATGGGTATTGGTGCTCAGCAGGTTAGGGATAGGGTGAGGGCTAGGATTGGGGATAGGGTGAACAGGATTGGGGAAGATATAGTGGGTTTTGTGGCTTCTTTAGAGATTAGTTTTAATCCGTCAGCGATTGGCTGAAGAAGGCCTAATGGGCCTACTAAGTTAGGTCCTTTTCGGAGTTGTATATAGCCTAGAAGTTTTCGTTCTAGGAGTGTTAGAAATGCGACAGCGATGAGAATTGGTAAAATGTAGAGTAGAGAGTTGGTGATGTTTAGTAGGGTTATAGAAATATATTAAGGAGGTGTGTGCCTTAATTGACCTTATCTTGGTCTAGAGTGGTGGAAATATAAGTTAGTTTATAAGAGCGTGCTTTTAGTATAGGCTCTGCTACATCTATCCTTTCGTACTGGATATAGCTGGGTCATAGATAGAAACCGACCTGGATTGCTCCGGTCTGAACTCAGATCACGTAGGACTGTTAATCGTTGAACAAACGAACCTTTAATAGCGGCTGCACCATTAGGATGTCCTGATCCAACATCGAGGTCGTAAACCTTCTTTTTGATATGGGCTCTTGAAGAAGATAGCGCTGTTATCCCTGGAGTAACTTGGTTCTGCTGTCAGCTGTGCTGGGTCGTTGTTAGGCTTGTTGGCCGATAAGTGGGTGTATTATTATACATTTTATATTGGAAGTTCTTTTTTTTTCCAAGGTCGCCCCAACCTAAAGGAGCTATTATATGGCTTAATAGTTTAGTTAAAGCTTCACAGGGTCTTCTGGTCTTATGTTAGTATCCTAGCTTTTGGACTAGGAGATCAGTTTAATTGATGTACTAAAAGAGACAGTTAGACCCTCATTGTGCCTTTCATACGGGTCTACAATTAATAGACAAGTGATTACGCTACCTTTGCACGGTTAGGGTACCGCGGCCGTTTAATTATTCACTGGGCAGGCGTTGCCTTTAATATTTGTTTGGCTAAAGGTTATGTTTTTGTTAAACAGTTGGGGTCTTTGGTTGCCGAGTTCCTTTTTTAGTGTTTAATCTTTCTTTTTAATGCGCCGGTGTTGGGGTCACAGTAGGTGCATAGATATGTATTGGTTTGTGTTTGTCCTAATTGGGTCTGTTAACTACTAGTAGGTTTTCTGTTTCTAGTGGGAGGGTGCGTGTAAGAGAGGGTGTCTTATTATTAGTTTTAGCAGAATAACCCCTACTGATAGTAGGGTTACCTTTAGTTGGTTTGGAGTTTGTGGTTGAGTTTTGTATTATTGTAATAATTCTTTAACGATATTTTTTTAGTTGGCTGCTTTAAGGCCTACAGGTAAAGCAGTTTTTTATTCTCTCAAATACAGGTTGTATCCTGTTTCAATAGGGCTGTACCCCTATTGAATATCTTTAGGTAAATAATGTTTATATATTAAGTACTAAAGTGGAACTTAGATTCCTTTTTGGGTAGCCAGCTATCTCCAGATTCGTTAGGTGTTTCGCCTCTACCTCAAAATCTTCCCACTCTTTTGCTACAGAGAAGGGTTTGCCCGTTAGGCTGTTCTGAGGTAGCTCATCTGGTTTCGGGTGAATAGACTGTGATTCTTCTTGCCTTAGGTTACTTGCTAAACCATGATGCAAAAGGTACAAGGGTTTATCTTTGCTGTTTGTTGCTTAAATTGTTCCCTTACGGTACTTGCTGTGTGTGACTGTTCGATCGCCTCTACTTAGTTGGTCAAATGGTTTGTTTCAGTTATAGGGGATATTTGTATGGTTGTGGTGTTCAGCTCAAAAAGATTATAGAATAATATCCTTCGATTGTAAGTCGAATGCTTTAGTGTAAGCTACTTTTTGTTTCTAAGCACACTTTCCAGTACGCTTACCATGTTACGACTTGCCCTGCTTTGGTGTAATGTGGTATATTATGGATGTGTTGATTATTTTACAGGGATGACGGGCGGTGTGTGCGCACTTCATTGCGTTAGCTTCAGTTAGGTATTTTTATCCCTAGCTTACTGCTAAATCCGCCTTCAGTTTCTAGTTTCATAGTCTGTTCGTTTTTTCTGGGTAAGAAAATGTAGCCCATCTTGGTCCAACTCATTAGTTACACCTCGACCTGTCGTGTTAATGGGTGTTATTAGGCTTACTTTGTTTCTTTCACAAGGTAAGCTGGCGACGGCGGTATATAGACTGTTAGGCTAGAGTTGGTTGGGTTAATCGTGGATTATCGGTTATTGGACAGGCTCCTCTAGGTCGGGGTGAAGTACCGTCAAGTCTTTTAAATTTTAAGTTTTTACTCGTAGTTATTTGGCGAACAATTGGTTTTTTGATTGTTTTGTTAAGGCCGGGCATAGTAAGGTATCTAATCTTAGTTTGTATCCTGGCTTTCACGAGTTGAAGTTGTTTAGGGTGTTAGGGTTATATCTTTAGTATTGCTTATGGCTTTTTACAGCCCAGTCTATCTTTAACCCTAACATGAGGACTTTGGAGTTTTAGTCGTGCTTTACGCCGGTGGTGTTATCTTGGGTCTGTCGTATAACCGCGGTCGCTGGCACGAGATTAACCGACCCTTGGAATATCCGTTATTGGGTCAAGCTTGCGCTTATGGCCCAATATTAAGTACTGCTGCGGGCCCGTGGGGGTGTGGCTTGTTTGCTTGGTGTGATGGGCTATTAGCCTGATACCGGCTCCGTAATTGGTTGTGGTGGGCTGTTTCACTGTCATGTTGAGGCTTGCATGTATAAATATGGAGTTGAGATAACAAGAGGTTTAAGACCAAGACCTTGTGTTAAAAGCGGGGCGTTATAGCATTTTTAGTGCTATGCTTGTTTACTATGATAACGTTTGTTTAAAATGTGGTTGTTATTAGGGCGAGGCCGTCTTAGCATTTTCAGTGCTATGCTTGAAGTGTAAGCTATAATAACATTTTATAAGTAAAGAGAAATCTTGTAATAATAATATTGAGATGTTTTAACAATTTAATAATTTTGGAAATAATAAATATTGAATTTCCGGAATTAAAGATTAAACTGCGGGAAAATTATAATTTATCCCCGTCTCAAAAATGAGTGAAAATTAAATTGATAAAAATATTAATATAAAAATCTCGTATTATACTAATATTAAAGAGAAATCTTGTAATAATAATATTGAGATGATTTAACAATTTAATAATTTTTGGAAACAATAAATATTGAATTTCCGGAATTAAAGATTAAACTGCGGGAAAATTATAATTTATCCCCGGCTCAAAAATGAGTGAAAATTAAATTGATAAAAATATTAATATAAAAATCTCGTATTATACTAATATTAAAGAGAAATCTTGTAATAATAATATTGAGATGATTTAAATTTAATAATTTTGGAAACAATAAATATTGAATTTCCGGAATTAAAGATTAAACTGCGGAAAATTATAATTTATCCCCGGCTCAAAAATGAGTGAAAATTAAATTGATAAAAATATTAATATAAAAATCTCGTATTATACTAATATTAAAGAGAAATCTTGTAATAATAATATTGAGATGATTTAACAATTTAATAATTTTGGAAACAATAAATATTGAATTTCCGGAATTAAAGATTAAACTGCGGGAAAATTATAATTTATCCCCGGCTCAAAAATGAGTGAAAATTAAATTGATAAAAATATTAATATAAAAATCTCGTATTATACTAATATTAAAGAGAAATCTTGTAATAATAATATTGAGATGATTTAACAATTTAATAATTTTGGAAACAATAAATATTGAATTTCCGGAACTAAAGATTAAACTGCGGGAAAATTGTAATTTATCCCCGGCTCAAAAATGAGTGAAAATTAAATTGATAAAAATATTAATATAAAAATCTCGTATTATACTAATATTAAAGAGAAATCTTGTAATAATAATATTGAGATGATTTAACAATTTAATAATTTTGGAAACAATAAATATTGAATTTCCGGAATTAAAAATTAAACTGCGGGAAAATTGTAATTTATCCCCGGCTCAAAAATGAGTGAAAATTAAATTGATAAAAATATTAATATAAAAATCTCGTATTATACTAATATTAAAGAGAAATCTTGTAATAATAATATTGAGATGATTTAACAATTTAATAATTTTGGAAACAATAAATATTGAATTTCCGGAACTAAAGATTAAACTGCGGGAAAATTATAATTTATCCCCGGCTCAAAAATGAGTGAAAATTAAATTGATAAAAATATTAATATAAAAATCTCGTATTATACTAATATTAAAGAGAAATCTTGTAATAATAATATTGAGATGATTTAACAATTTAATAATTTTGGAAACAATAAATATTGAATTTCCGGAATTAAAAATTAAACTGCGGGAAAATTGTAATTTATCCCCGGCTCAAAAATGAGTGAAAATTAAATTGATAAAAATATTAATATAAAAATCTCGTATTATACTAATATTAAAGAGAAATCTTGTAATAATAATATTGAGATGATTTAACAATTTAATAATTTTGGAAACAATAAATATTGAATTTCCGGAATTAAAAATTAAACTGCGGGAAAATTGTAATTTATCCCCGGCTCAAAAATGAGTGAAAATTAAATTGATAAAAATATTAATATAAAAATCTCGTATTATACTAATATTAAAGAGAAATCTTGTAATAATAATATTGGGATGATTTAACAATTTAATAATTTTGGAAACAATAAATATTGAATTTCCGGAATTAAAAATTAAACTGCGGGAAAATTGTAATTTATCCCCGGCTCAAAAATGAGTGAAAATTAAATTGATAAAAATATTAATATAAAAATCTCGTATTATACTAATATTAAAGAGAAATCTTGTAATAATAATATTGAGATGATTTAACAATTTAATAATTTTGGAAACAATAAATATTGAATTTCCGGAATTAAAAATTAAACTGCGGGAAAATTGTAATTTATCCCCGGCTCAAAAATGAGTGAAAATTAAATTGATAAAAATATTAATATAAAAATCTCGTATTATACTAATATTAAAGAGAAATCTTGTAATAATATTGAGATGTAAGAAATATAGTAAACCCTCGGGGTTTACAGGGGTTGACAGAGAGAGAGGATAATATGTAAAAAAAATTATACTTTTTGAGTCAAGGGTTTTATTATAGTTTTGTCGCACAGAGAAGGTGTGATTTTTAAAAATAGGGGTTTAAAAAAGTGCTAACAACGGCGAAATGACTATAAAAAAATGAGAAAAGTCGGAGAGAAGAATAATATGTCTACCAATCATGGAAGGAATGTAATCCATATAGGGAATATGCTAGGCCAAGAATATAGCTCCACCCGGACTAGATGGTCTACCCCGGTAGGGGTGTCGGTAACGGGCATATATGGGTGCCAGGTGAAAGGGAGAGAGAAAAAAAGGCTACCAGGGGTGGAACAGGCATAGCTGATAAGAACATGAGGTGATATGTACCAGTATAGAGGGTGCGACCAAAGGCCTTGGAAAAAGCTAGTAGGGAGGGATGGTTCCGGGCCGTTGAGATGGACGTGAGAGTGTAACCAGTGGCCTCTTAAAGTACACTGTGGGAGGAGTTGCAATACATGGCCGTGAAAAGCAGGACTGTATGCGTGAAGTGGAAGGATAGAGGATTTCACGGGCTGAGCTAGACCAAGGGACACCATTAGGAACGGGATAGTCATGATTACCAATAACATCTAGTCATTAGATCATGGAACGTCTGGAAAATGAGGGGGCAAATTGTATGTACGATACCACTTTTGTATACAAATAATTAATATAATAATTCTGGTTTAATAGGCGTGAGGCAAATCATTAATGTATGATTATACATAGTGAAATAAATACTAAATATGCAGAGAGTACATATATAGTAGAATCCCGGACCAAAGGTCGGGGGTAGGGGGGGCCAGGAGAGCTTTATTTTTCAGAGAATAGTTTAAGATAAAAATACTGGTTTTGGGGACCAGAGATGGGAGTCCTTCTTTGATGCCCTAGGGTTAGTAATCCGTCTTTGGTTTACAAGAACAATGCTTTGTGTGTAAGCTACTGGGGCAACAATTTATTATTATGATTTTGTTTTCGACCCATCCTAGGATGGGGTTTATGATGAAGAAAGAGAAGTAGAGTGTTGAGGCTATTTGGCTAATAAGGATAAATGGGGGCTCTACTGGTTTAGTGGCTGTTCATGTAATTGTGATGAAGGTTGCAATTAAAGTTCAAAATAGAATCTGTGTTAGTGGGCGGAATGTTATAGATTGGGTGTGGGAGGTGTGGGTGAATGGTGCAGAAGTTAGAATAATAATGGATATTAAGAGGGCTAGTGTTCCCCCAAGTTTATTTGGGATTGATCGAAGAATGCCGTAGGCGAATAGGAAGTATCATTCGGGTTTAATGTGTTGTGGTGTGACTAGTGGGTTGGCTTTTGAGAAGTTTTCTGGGTCATTAAATAGGTTAGGTGTGAAAGATATGATAATAAACAGGAGAGTAATTATAATGGTAATTATTAGTATGTCTTTGTAAGAGTGGTAGGGATGAAATGGGATTTTATCAATATCTGGGTTAGTTCCTAAAGGGTTGTTTGAGCCTTCGTTATGAAGCAGGATGATGTGAATAGAAGAGAGTGAAATAATAATAAAAGGAAGTACAAAGTGTAGTGCGAAGAATCGGGTTAAGGTTGGATCGTTGATGGAGAACCCCCTCAAAGTCAGGTTGTTAGTGTGGTTCCTAGGTATGGGATTGCAGTAAGGAGATTGGTGATTACTGTTGCTGCCCAGAATGATATTTGTCCTCATGGCAGTACGTAGCCAAAGAAGGCTGTTGCTATAAGAATGATTAATAGGGCGGTTCCTGATAGTCAAACTCCTTTGTTTAAGTATAAACCGTAATAGAGTCCTCGTGCAATGTGGGTGTAGATGCAGATGAAGAATATGGATGCGCCAATTGCGTGAAGGTTTTGTATAATTCATCCGTATGGTACATCTCGTATAATATGGGTTACTACTGATGAAGCTAGGTTGATGTTAGCTGTGTAATGAATTGCTAGGAAGAATCCGGTTGAGGTTTGTAGGGCTAAGCAGGTTAGTAGTATTGAGCCGAAATTTCATCAGGTTGAAATGTTGGAAGCTACTGGTAGGAGGTTGGAGGTGAGTAGGGTGTGCTGGTTGGACATGTTTTTGTAGTTGATAAACAACAGTGGTTTTTCAGGCCGCAGGACTCTGATGAGCAAAAATTATGTTTATAATAAATTATTTGTTTGGTTTTTTTTCTGGTGTTTTTAGTTTTTAGTGTTCCATCCCTGGGCATGGCCGTTGCCCCCTATCAGGGGGTGATTGCTCTTGTGGGAGCCTCTTTTTTTTGTTGTGTGCTAATAGTTTTATTAGGTCGTACATTTATTGCCTTAGTTATGTATATTGTATATTTAGGGGGTTTGGTTGTTGTGTTTGGTTATTGTGTGAGTGTTGAGAAAGATAAGGGAGGTGTCTTTAAGGTTGGGAGTATAAAATATATTATTATTTTTCTTATTGTGGGGTTTATTTGTCTATTTAACAATTTGGGTGGCTTATTGGTTTATCCGGGGTGAGAAGAATTATTGTGTTTAGAGGTAAATGGGGAGGGGTTTTTATTGTGTTGGTGGTGCTGGTTTGGTGGTTTGTTCATCCCACACCGAGCTATTCCAATAGCTACACTAAAATTTAGTCAACAAACCTCCACAGAACTAGTAGATCTTTGGTTGTTAGAGAGTTGAGGACCAAAAGGCCTATCAAGCGCATTAAAACCAATAATTCACCTTTCAACACAACAAAAAATCTAATAAAAACTATATTATAACCTTTACCATAACCCTGATTCTATCACTCATTATTCTACTGCTCTAAAGGACGCAGCCCACCCAAACGATTTCAACTCAAAATTACTAAAATAGAAAATAACACTACCAATAAACCTCAAGAACAAACCACCAAACCAGCACCACCAACACAATAAAAAACCCCTCCCCCATTTACCTCTAAACACAATAATTCTTCTCACCCCGGATAAACCAATAAGCCACCCAAATTGTTAAATAGACAAATAACCCCACAATAAGAAAAATAATAATATATTTTATACTCCCAACCTTAAAGACACCTCCCTTATCTTTCTCAACACTCACACAATAACCAAACACAACAACCAAGCCCCTAAATATACAATATACATAACTAAGGCAATGAATGTACGACCTAATAAAACTATCAACACACAACAAAAAAAAGAGGCTCCCATAAGAGCAATTACCCCTGATAGGGGCAACGGCCATGCCCAGGGATGCAACACTAAAAACCAAAAACACCAAAACAAAACCAAATAAATAATTTATTATAAACATAATTTTTGCTCATCAGAGTCCTGCGGCCTGAAAAACCACTGTTGTTTATCAACTACAAAAACATGTCCAACCAGCACACCCTACTCACCTCTAACCTCCTACCAGTAGCTTCCAACATTTCAACCTGATGAAATTTCGGCTCAATACTACTAACCTGCTTAGCCCTACAAACCTCAACCGGATTCTTCCTAGCAATTCATTACACAGCTAACATCAACCTAGCATTCTCATCAGTAACCCATATTATACGAGATGTACCATACGGATGAATTATACAAAACCTTCACGCAATTGGCGCATCCATATTCTTCATCTGCATCTACACCCACATTGCACGAGGACTCTATTACGGTTTATATTTAAACAAAGGGGTTTGACTATCAGGAACCGCCCTCTTAATCATTCTTATAGCAACAGCCTTCTTTGGCTACGTACTGCCCTGAGGACAAATATCATTCTGGGCAGCAACAGTAATCACCAATCTCCTTACCGCAATCCCATATCTAGGAACCACACTAACAACCTGACTTTGAGGGGGGTTCTCCATCAACGATCCAACCTTAACCCGATTCTTCGCACTACACTTTGTACTTCCTTTTTTATTATTATTTCACTCTCTTCTATTCACATCAATCCTGCTTCATAACGAAGGCTCAAACAACCCTTTAGGAACTAACCCAGATATTGATAAAATCCCATTCCATCCATACCACTCTTACAAAGACATACTAATAATTACCATTATAATCACCCTCCTATTTATTATCATGTCTTTCACGCCTAATCTATTTAATGATCCAGAAAACTTCTCAAAAGCCAACCCACTAGTCACACCACAACACATTAAACCCGAATGATATTTCCTATTCGCCTACGGCATTCTTCGATCAATCCCAAATAAGCTTGGAGGAACACTAGCCCTCTTAATATCCATTATTATTCTAACTTCTGCACCATTCACCCACACCTCTCACACCCGATCTATAACATTCCGCCCACTAACACAGATTCTATTTTGAACTTTAATTGCAACCTTCATCACAATTACATGAACAGCCACTAAACCAGTAGAACCCCATCC
>NW_028262848.1:1843-26940 GCF_049901715.1 Pseudonaja textilis | reverse complement strand
AAATGAGTGAAAAAATTAAATTGATAAAAATATTAATATAAAAATCTCGTATTACACTGTTATTAAAGAGAAATCTTGTAATAATGATGTTGAGATGATTTTAACAATTTAATTATCTGGAAAAAAATAAATATTGAATTTTCGGATTAAAAAATAAACTGCGGGAAAATTATAATTATTTCCCCGACTCAAAATGAGTGAAAACTAAATTGATAAAAATATTAATATAAAAATCTCGTATTACACTGTTATTAAAGAGAAATCTTGTAATAATGATGTTGAGATGATTTTAACAATTCAATTATCTGGAAAAAAATAAATATTGAATTTCCGGATTAAAAAATAAACTGCGGGAAAATTATAATTATTTCTCCGACTCAAAATGAGTGAAAATTAAATTGATAAAAATATTAATATAAAAATCTCGTATTATACTAATATTAAAGAGAAATCTTGTAATAATAATATTGAGATGATTTAACAATTTAATAATTTTGAAAAAAATAAATATTGAATTTCCGGAATTAAAAATTAAACTGCGGGAAAATTATAATTTATCCCCGGCTCAAAAATGAGTGAAAATTAAATTGATAAAAATATTAATATAAAAATCTCGTATTACACTGTTATTAAAGAGAAATCTTGTAATAATGATGTTGAGATGATTTTAACAATTTAATTATCTGGAAAAAAATAAATATTGAATTTCCGGATTAAAAAATAAACTGCGGGAAAATTATAATTATTTCCCCGACTCAAAATGAGTGAAAATTAAATTGATAAAAATATTAATATAAAAATCTCGTATTACACTGTTATTAAAGAGAAATCTTGTAATAATGATGTTGAGATGATTTTAATAATTTAATTATCTGGAAGAAAATAAATATTGAATTTCCGGATTAAAAAACAAACTGCGGGAAAATTATAATTATTTCCCTGACTCAAAATGAGTGAAAATTAAATTGATAAAAATATTAATATAAAAATCTCGTATTACACTGTTATTAAAGAGAAATCTTGTAATAATGATGTTGAGATGATTTTAACAATTTAATTATCTGGAAAAAAATAAATATTGAATTTCCGGATTAAAAAATAAACGGCGGGAAAATTATAATTATTTCCCCGACTGAAAATGAGTGAAAATTAAATTGATAGAAATATTAATATAAAAATCTCATATTACACTGTTATTAAAGAGAAATCTTTCTCCTTTCTTTCACAAATGGGGTAGGGTCTTGTGCTTGGGTGGGAGGGTTGGACTAGATGACCTATAAGGTCCCTTTGACTCTGGTATTCTGTTTTTCTTCCTTCCTTTCTTTTTTTCTTTCTTTCTTCCTTCCTTCTTTCTACATCCCTTCTCGTTCTCTCCTTTCTTTCAGAATTGGGGTAGGGGCTCTTGCTTGGGCCGTGAGTTGGACTAGTTGACCTATAAGGTCCCTTCTGACTCTGGTATTCTGCTTTTTCTTCCTTCCTTCCTTTTTTTCTTTCTTTCTTTCATTCCTTCTTTCTCCAACCCTTCCCTTTCTCTCCTTTCTTTCAGAAATGGGGTCGGGTCTCATGCTTGGATGGGAGGTTGGACTGATGACCTATAAGGTCCTTCCCAACTCTTGTATTCTGTTTTTCCTTCCTTCCTTCCTTCCTTCCTTCCTTCCTTCCTTCCTTCCTTCCTTCCTTCCTTCCTTCCTTCCTTCCTTCCTTCCTTCTTTTTTCTCCCATCCCTTCCCTTTCTAGTTTCTTTCAGAAATGGGGTAGGGTGGTATGAGGGCCTGACGTCCACAGGTGGGGATTGTGCTTACAGCCCAACACCGTGTAGGATGTTTGGCATTCGCCAGAGAACACCAAGATTGGCAAATTCCCCACTGGTGTCCTGTGCTCTTCACAGATGAAAGCAGGTTCACACTGAGCACATGTGACAGACGTGACAGGGTCTGGAGATGCCGTGGAGAATGTTCTGCTGCCTGCAACATCCTCCAGCATGACCAGTTTGGCAGTGGGTCAGTAATGGTGTGGGGTGGCATTTCTTTAGGGGGCTGCACAGCCCTCCATGTGCTCACCAGAGGTAGCCTGACTGCCATTAGGTACCGAGATGAGATCCTCAGACCCCTTGTGAGACCATATGCTGGTGTGGTTGGCCTGGGTTCCTCCTAATGCATGACAATGTTAGACCTCGTGTGGCTGGAGTGTGTCAGCAGTTCCTGAAAGACAAAGGCATTGATGCTATGGACTGGCCTGCCCATTCCCCAAACCTGAATCCAATTGAGCACATCTGGGAATTGGGAGATGCTTTAGTCCAGATGTGGGAGGAGATCCCTCAGGAGACCACCCGCCACCTCATCAGGAGCATGCCCAGGCATTGTAGGGAGGTCATACAGGCACGTGGAGGCTACACACACTACTGAGCCTCATTCTGACTTGTTTTAAGGACATTACATCAAAGTTGGATCAGCCTATAGTCTTTTTTTCCACTTTAATTTTGAGTGTAACTCCAAATCCAGACCTCCATGGGTTGCTAAATTTGATTTCCATTGATAATTTTTGTGTGATTTTGTTGTTAGCACATTCAACTATGTAATGAACAACGTATTTAATAAGAATATTTCATTCATTCAGATCTAGGATGTCTTATTTTTGTGTTCCCTTTATTTTTTTGAGCGGTGTATTTTAGCTAATCTAGAGGGTGCCAGATGTCATCAATATATCTTTTTATATAGATTTTCTTTGTATAGTATTGATTTTGTTAATGTAAGATTCCTTTGCCAGATTTCCTCCCAGTCATCCCGATCTATATTATAACCAAAGTTTTTTTTTTCCCAGGCTAGCATTGGTCCTTCACAATTTCCTCAGCCAATTCGTATTCTAGTAGGTAATTATATAATTTAGATATCATATTTTTCTCCAGGCCCAGGGGTATTTTATCTAATGGAGTGTCTTTTATTTCAGATCCATAATCTTTTACATCCCTATTATATCTCATTTTTATTTGAAAGTAGGACTAATTGTCAATAATTATTTCTTGGGTTTCTAACTCCTGAATAGATTTAAGCTTTTCCTCATTGTCTAGAATTTGGTGGTATTTGAGCTTTTTGCTAATATGCATCATGTTGGGATGGAACATCGCCTCCATTGTTGAAAGCCACCTCGGAATTTTAGTGTAGTGGTTCCTTCTGATATCTGTCCAAATTTTAATCAGAGATTTACATATAGTGTGTCTGGAGAAATATGAATGGCTTTTATTGTTTGGGTTCCACAAAAATGCGTGCCACCCTATTTGTAAATCATGGCCCTCAAGTGTTAAGATTCTTTTATTTCCCAATTTAATCCAGTCCTTTATCCACACTAGTGCCGCTGCTTTGTAATAAGTCTCCCAAGTGGGAACTCCAAAGCCACCTCTGCTTTTATTACCTTGTAGATAGATTTTTTTAATTCTCATTTTTTCCCCTGCCCAAATGAATTTCATAACAATTTTGTCCAAGTCTTTAAAGATTTTTTTATGCAATAATATTGGAATTGTTTGAAATAAATACAAAATTTTGGGTAGGACATTAATCTTGATCGTTGCTATTCTACCTAATAATGAGATTTGCATTTTACTCCAATTTTCCAGTTCCTTTCCAATTTGTTGCAATAATTTGATTTTGTTGTCCTCCCTCAGGGTTGATGCTCTAGGACCTAGGTCTAAGTCTTAGCCAAATGCCTAAACATTTGATCTTATTCACAATTTGTAATCCCATCATTTCCTCTAGTTCTTTTTGTTTACTGTTTGTTAAGTTTTTAACTATCATTTTGGTCTTTTCCTTATTAATTTTTAATCCTGCCAATTTGCAAAATTTATCTATTTCATTTAATAATACTGGTCCCGAATCTATTGGTTCTTCTATGACAAAGACCATGTCATCCACAAATGCTTGTAATTTGTACTCTTGACTTTTAATTTTTGTTCCATTAATTTCTTTATTCGATCTAATTCTGTCCAATAACGTTTCCAGAATTGTTATAAAAAGTAGAGGTGACAGCGGGCATCCCTTGCCTGACATCCTTTATCTCAAAAGGTTTGGTAGCTTCTCCATTTATCAGTACATTTGCCTTTTGTGTGGCATAAATTGAATTTAGCATTTTTGCAAACTTACCACCAAATGTCATCAGATTAATCTGGTATTTCATGAAATCCCAATTAAAATTATCAAAGGCCTTTTGTGCATCCAGGAAAACAAGAGCCACTTGGTTTCCTGGGTGCAGTTCATAAAATTCTAATATATCTATTATCGTTCTCATATTATATCTAATCTGTCTCATGGGAAGGAATCCATTTTGGTCAGGGTGAATTTTGTCATTGAGCACTTTCTTTAATCTTTCTGCCATTACAGTCATGAAAATTTTATAGTCTGAATTTAGAAGAGATATTGGTCTATAATTCTTTATTTGATTGGCATCTACACCTTCTTTAGGGATTAATGTAATATAAGCTTCCTTCCATGATTCTGGAATTTTAGCTTCCAGTAATACCACATTGCAGATCTCTAGCAACACATTTTCTAGTACTTCTCCTATCTCTTTATACAACTCACTTGGGAAGCCACCTGGGCCTGGGGTTTTATTGCTTTTTTGTTTTTTAATCGCCTCTTTTAATTCACTTAAAATTATTTCTTTATTAAGTATCTCCTTTTTGTCCTCTGCTAGTGGGTGTAAAGCTCCTTCTTTCAAATATTCTTCTATTTTGTTTAGATCAACTGTATCTTGCTTATATAAGTTCTTAAAGTACTCTCTTACAATTACCTTCTTTTTTTTCCAAATCAGTCTCTATTGCTCCATTTTTGTCCACTAATTGGTATATCGTTCTTTTTTGGTTTTCTTTTTTCAGTTTGTATGCTAACCATCTAGCAGGTTTATTTGCATGTTCAAAATAATTTGTTTTGTATACTGTAACTTCTTGGTTAGTTCCTCCTGATCTAAAATGTTCATTTCATGCTTAGATAGTGTTATATCTGGGAGGACGGTTCAAGAACGGAGGCAAGACTCAGATAGTAACTAAAGCTCTTTATTTGTGACTTCAGATCTGAGCAACTAACCCCAGCCGCAGCAGCCCCTTATATAGGGCTGGCTGCGGCTAGGCAGCCAATGAAGGCGATTTGAGTTTGCCGCTCTTGGCAGAAGCCAATCGCGGCAGCCGTTTACTGGCCAATCGCATCAGTCTATGGCGACCAATCACGATCGGCTTTCAGCGGGCCAATCAGATTTGCAGGCTACGAGCCTGCTAGTCCGAACACCCCCTTCTCGGTTCCGTTTAAGGGGTGGAGTAATATAGTCTCGCAGGTAGGCAGGTCTTCGCACCTGTCTGCCTGACTTACGCAGTTCCGCTTGACCCTGTTCAAACCTGGGTTCAGATGGACTGCTTGCCGGATCAAACAGGAACGGTGAACTGGTGTCACGGTTAGGGCTCTCTCTGGTGCCCCCGGGGTGATGGAGTCCTCAGCCTCGCTGTTACTGCCATGGCTCCCGGGGCTCGCTGAACCTGACTGGTTGCTGCTTCTTGGTGAAGCGTTCGACTGTCCAGTCTCAGCTGTAGCTGGTGAGTGTTGCCAACCATGGTGCGGTGATCTCGGTGTTAGCTCAGAATAAACAGGTGTTGGTTCTAATTCTGAGTTCACTGCTTCCCTCCCCCAGTGTCAAAGTTAGGGTCAGGTTTGGAAGATGTGGTTAGTCTGGAGCGCAGTTGGTCAATATGGCGTTTCCATGGTCTGCCATCAGTGGTGAGTAGACGGTAGGAGCGGGGGCCCGTAACTTGAGTTACCTGGGCAGGAATCCAAGGGATCCCCAGAAATTTTTTTTGCGAAAACAAGGTCTCCTACCTTGAAAACACGCTGCTTGCTGCTGGAACCCAGGGCTTTTCCGGGTGTAGGCAGGCTGCAAACGATCTAGAGGCGATCTGAGTTTCCTGGCCATCAGGAGTTCAGCTGGGCTCTTGTTGGTCGTGCTGTTTGGTGTGATGTGTTGTAGGAGCAGCATTCTAGTGACTTTGTCGTGGATGTTGCCTTGATCCATTTTCTGCAGGGTTTTCTTTGTAAACTGAACCATTCGTTCCAGCCCGGCCATTCGCCGCAGGATGAGCCAGCGATGTGAGTGCGTGTCGGATGCCCCGTTCCGCTAAATACTGTTCAAAGGCTAAGGCAGTAAATTGGGGCCCATTGTCAGAGACCAGGACATCTGGTAACCCATGTGTGGCGAAGAGTCTGTTCAGTTTTTTAATGACCGCCTCAGTAGTGGTTGCTTTCATCTTATTGACCTCAAGCCAGTTTGAGTAGGCATCAACAGTTATTAAGAAGGTGTGGCCTCTCGTAGGTCCCGCAAAGTCAATATGACTGTGAGACCAAGGACCCCTGGGTGTTTCCCATTCTGTTGGTGGGGCTTTAGGTGGAGCTGAGTGGTTTTCCTGGCATTTGTTACAAGAAGCGACCCAGGTTTCGATTTGTTTGTCTATACCAGGCCACCAGGCGTAACTTCTTGCCAGTGCATTCATACGCACGATGCCGGGTGTCCATCGTGTAGCATTTGCAAGACCCTTTTTGTAACTTAGTTGGTACAACAACTTGGTCTCCCCACAAAACGCACCCTTTTTGTGAAAAAAAGTTCCGTTTGTCTGTTTTTAAGCGGCTTAAACAGTTCCTTAGTGTCGTAATCTGGCCATCCCCTCTCCACCCAGCCAAGAACTCATGCCAAACAAGAGTCTTTTTGGTTTCAAAGGCGATGTCTTGAGCCGTTAGTGGAGCGATGGCATTGTCTCTATTTGCAGTACCGGGAGTGTGGGAGCTGGGTCTTCCTGTGGCTTGGGTAGCGGTGAGCGGCTCAAGGCATCTGCGTGGGAATAGATTTCCCGGGCGGTATTTTAATTGATAGTCGTGGCGGCGAGAAATTCCGACCATCGCGTCATTCTGGGGGAGAGAATGTGTGGAGTAGGTTTGTCACCCGCCAGGATCCCAAGTAGTGGCTTATGGTCCGTTATAATAGAAAACGGTCTCCCATAAACATATTCATGAAATCGTTTTATTGCAGAGACAATAGCAAGGGCTTCCTTATCTAATTGGCTATAGTTTCTTTCTGTTTTTGATAGAGTTCAGTGAAAAAAATGCAATTGGTGCTTCTGAGCCGTTTGGTAGGGCGTGGCTCAGGATGGCCCCTACCCCAAATGGTGAGGCATCACACGTGACAGTCAAAGGTAGTGTCTCGTTATACTGAATTAGTACTGCCTTTGAGGTAAGGAGGTCTTTTACTTGCTGGAAGGCGTGTTCCTCCCAACGTCCCCAAATCCAGGATGCCCTTTTATCGAGTAGTCTATGGAGGGGCTCAGCAACAGTCGCCTTCTGGGGTAGGGAAGATGTTATAAAAGTTAATAAGTCCCAGGAAGGCTTGGAGGTTGGTTTTGTTTTTGGGTCTTGGGGCGTTTTTGATAGCTGCCAATTTTTTTCTGTGGGTGGATTCCTTGCTTGTCAAGGAGGTAGCCAAAAACTCCACCCTTTCTGTGCAAAGCTGGCACTTTTCCTTCTTAACCTTGAGGCCAGCGTTTTTGAACCTCTGTAGGACTGTTCTGAGACATTTTTCTAATTGGTTTTTTGTGGGTGCTGCTATTAATACGTCATCAAAATAGGGCACGACCCCTTTTATCCCTTGTAATAGTCTCTCCATCAGGCTTTGAAAGATGCCTGGGGCTACACTTACACCAAACTGGAGCCTGTTGCATTTGAATGCAACATGATGTGTGACTATCGTTTGGGCTTCTGCAGTCTCGGGATCAACTGGTAGCTGTTGATACGCTTTGCCACCCCCAAGTGAATGCAGGAGATGTTGAACAACTGGCACTGGGTAGGCGCTCTGCTGTAGCGCGTGATTGAGGGTGGCCTTGTAGTCACCGCAGATTCTTATGGACCCGTCAGGTTTTATGGGGGTGACAATTGGTGTCTCCCATCGGGCGTGGTCAATAGGTTCTAACACGCCTTGCGCAATTAATTTGTCCAGTTGCTCGTCAATTTTGGATTTAAGAGCAAAGGGAACTCGGCGTGGCTTTAGATGAAGGGGTGCTATGTCGGGCGAAGATTAAATGAAATAGGGGCCCCCTTGTACTTGCCTAGGCTTTCGTTGAACACTTCTCGGAAGTCGTGGACGAGGGCCGCCTCCCAGTCATTGTCTTCAGTATGATGGTTGCCAGTCATTCCGATTCCTAATGGCGCGAACCACTGAAGACCCAATAGACTTGGCCGGTCTCGGTCTACAACGGTGAGTGGTAGAATTGCCTTATGTCCCTTGAATGAGACCTGCACATGGTGGGTACCTGCGACTGGAATCTGGTTGCCTTGATAGTCTTTTAGTATGAGTCTCTGACTGCTGAGGTCTTGGCGGCGGATGTTGGGAATTAGCTGCTTGAGTGTTCTCCAGGATACCATGGATAGAGATGACCCAGAGTCGACTTCCATGTTGCACGGTTTGTTTTCAATCGTGACCTCTACTCGGATCTTTTAGCGTCAAGTGATGAAGCGTGGCCGATGGTGATGGTTTGATGAGCCTCCTCTTGTCTGGGGGCGTCGTTAAACCTTCGGGTCTGCTGTACCGGTTCCACTGGTTGCTAGGGCGGTCCCTCTGTGTGGTGGCATTGCCATCGTTTCTCTTTGGGCTGCTCCCTCTCCATCTGGGGCTGGAATTTCTCTTGTTTCTGCATACCTTCGTGATGTGTCCCCGTTTCTCGCAAATACGGCATATGGCATCTAAGAATCTGCATTCGGATCGGGGGTGGTTTCCCCCATATCTGGCGCATTGGTAGTTGGACTTGCGACCCCGCTGGTCCCGTTGCTCACGTTCTGACCGGAGCCTGTGGCCTTCTTCTTCCTCGCTGTCTGAGGATGACTCGACGTCTTCGTGATGGGTGGTTGATGTGTACTTGTCTGAAGGTTTCCCAGCATCGTTGGTGGGTTGGCGGTTGGTCCCGCTGGTTCGATGCATTCGTGCTGCCGATTTACGAGTGGCTTCGGCTGCTGTGGCGTCTGCTATGGCGTCTGCAAGCGAGATGTCCCCCTTGGCCATGATCTTGCTCTGGACGGTGGGGTCTCTGAGGCCAGGACGAGTGCGATCTCTCATGGCTTCTTCGAGGTTGGCGAAGCCACACAAACCACCCAGGTTCCTCAGGTCTGCCACAAAATCCCCAACGCTCTCACCTTCACGTTGGTCCCTCTGGTAAAACTCATGCCTGCGAATGAGAGTTGGCATGGCTGGGGCGTAATGGTTGCGCAGGATGGGAGCAAGGTGTCCCAATCCATGGTTTTAACTTCAGCTGGCTTGGCTAAGGCTTTAGCCATCTTAAAAACGGCTGGTCCACAATGGGTTAGAAAAACGGCTCGTTTCTTGCTGGGCGTGGCATCTTTGAGGTTGTTGGACTCCAGGAACATTTGAAATCTGTCCATGTATGAGTCCCAATCTTCGCTAGCTGGATCGAATGGTGCGGGTGGTATAGCGCTGCTGGCCATGTCGCCGTCGTTGCGCTCTGTCAGCCACGTGCTCCTTCGGCTAGCTCAATTTCAATAGCTTTCGTTGCCTCCGCATCCTATGCTCGTCGCCAGTGTTATATCTGGGAGGACGGTTCAAGAACGGAGGCAAGACTCAGATAGTAACTAAATCTCTTTATTTGTGACTTCAGATCTGAGCAACTAACCCCAGCCGCAGCAGCCCCTTATATAGGGCTGGCTGCGGCTAGGCAGCCAATGAAGGCGATTTGAGTTTGCCGCTCTTGGCAGGGCCAATCGCGGCAGCCCGTTTACTGGCCAATCGCATCAGTCTATGGCGACCAATCACGATCGGCTTTCAGCGGGCCAATCAGATTTGCAGGCTACGAGCCTGCTAGTCCAGAACAGATAGTGCCAGCTCATTTCTAATTTGTCCATCTCCCGGAGTTTCCATTTGTCTATTTTCCAAATCTTTTATTTTTTTTGTTAGGGTATTTCGTTTTTCCCATCTTTTTTATTTCTATTTGCTGTGTATGCTATAGATATTCCCCTTAAATACGCCTTTGTTGTATCCCAGAGATTCTGCAATGAGGTATCCTGTTTTTTATTAAATTTAAAGAAACCAATTGGGATGTAGACTTTTTCTTTAAACAGTTGCGAATTAAGTGTCCATCTACTTTTCTTGTGGGTTTGGTCTTTCCAGGTTATCTGCAACAGGTTGTGATCTGCCCAGGTGTAAGTTAAAATCTTTATGTCCTGAATCTCCTTAAGTAAGTCACTGTTTACCCATGCCATATCTAGTGTTTTGGCAGAATCTCATCTGCCATCATCAGGCTTGTGTATTGGGATTGTATGTATGCATGTATGTATGTATGTATGTATGTATGTATGTATGTGTTATGTCTCCTCTTGGAAATTCAAACGAACAAACATAAAGCAGCCGTTTCACAATCAAATCAAACTGAAGGAAATAACAAGATAACAACTGGCAGAAACTGTTAGGACTCCCCTTCGAAATTCAAACAAACAGAGCTCATTGCTGTAATGTCCTCATTCAAAATTGTCATTTTGTTCCTGGCGAAAGGCACCAGCTCAGCTGTGTCCTTTTATACCCATTAAGGCAACGTGCTAATTAACTGGCTTGCCCTTCAGATTAACGTTTCCTGGTTCTGACGTCACTCCACAATCTAACAGTCATCAGAGTCAAAACTCCCAACAGGACCGATCCTTCCAATCACAACATATGTATGTATGTATGTATGTATGTATGGTATTCAGCTTTGTTCGGGTATTTTCCCACGTCAACATAGTTGTGCTTTTAAAGTTGTAGTGACGTTTTGTCAGAATCTCATCTGCCATAATCAGGCTTGTGTATTGTGTTCGTCTGTGAGTCAGGCTTTCACAGCTGTTTCTGTTTTAAATTTGGTGCTAGCCTACTGCTGTGTTAGAATGTTTTTTTCTTCATCCTGATTGGTTGGGAGTCTTGGTCTGTGTTTATTGGTCTTGGAGTTTGCTGTGTTCTGCTTGATTGGTGTTTCTAATATCTCCTGTCTGTTTTTTAGCTCTTTTTGTCTCTTGATTGGCTGGCAACATTGTGTTACTTTGTTGGAGGTCTTTAGTGCAGCTTGGCTCCGGGTAAATGGACGGCTATCATTGGTTAGGAAGCTAGGTTTCATCTGGGTGCCTGGTTGGGGTGTGTTTGAGCTGGAGGTATCAGGGGGGATCTGTCTGTGCCCAGGTGTTTGCCTGGCTTGTGGTGTGGAGATTTTTTTGTTTGTGAGTGCAGGCTTCCAAATGATTGACAGTCTGGTGGAATCATCTCTTCTATTCATGCTTTCAGGTATTTTTTCAATCTCTATGGCTTCTCTGATAATTCTGTAGCTGGGTTTTCTATAGTGGCTAGGGTTTTGGTGCCATTGAAGTTGATGCTATCACCTGTAGCTTTCATGTATTGGACTATTGAGGAAGTGTGTTCCAGCTTTTTACTGCATTTTTGTATTCATCTAGGCGGGTACTTATTCTTCTATTGGTCTGTCCAATGTATGTGGCAAGGCATGATGCACAGGAGACTTCATATATGCCTTGGTTTTCCAGGTCAATTTTATCTTTGGGATTTCTTAGGATGGCTGCTATTTTTCTGTCTGTTTTGAAGGCAGTCTTGATGTGATGCCTGTGTAGTATCTTACTGATTGTGTCTGTAGTACCTCTTATGTAGGGCAGGACAGCTGTTCCATAGGTCTGTTCATCTTCTGGGTCTCTATTATGTCTCAGTGTGTTTTTGTGGATCAGGCCTGTGATTTTGCTTTTGTGGAAGCTGTTGGCTGTCAGTACTTTAGTCAGGGTGCAAAGTTCAGTCTTTATGTGTGTCTTGTCTGCCACGCGTTTGGTTCTGGCAATTAGTGTTTTGGCCATGGAGTTTATCTGTGCTGGGTGGTGGTGGGATTGGGCATTGAGGTAGCGGTTAGTGTGTGTTTTCTTCTGGTATATGGTGTGTCCTAGCGTGCCATCTGTTTTTTTGTAGATTAGTACATCTAGGAATGGTAGTTGTTTGTTTGTTTCCGTTTCCATGGTGAACTTGATTTTGGGGTGTGTGCTGTTTAGGTGTGTTAGGAAATTGTTTAGGTTTTCTTTTCCATGGGGCCAGATAACAAATGTGTCATCGATGTATCTTAACCATAGTTTGGGTTTGTGGGTGGCATTGGCTAGGGCTCTGGATTCGAATTCTTCCATGAACAGGTTTGCAATGACGGGTGACAATGGTGATCCCATAGGGGCTCATTCAATTTGCTTGTATCTTTGTCCTTTGTATATGAAATATGTGTTGGTTAAGCAGTGTTCTGCTAGTTCCATGAGGTGTTTGAGTGATTGGTATTTATTTTTGATGATTTCTCGGGTTTCTTTTATCGGGACTTGAGTGAATAGTGAAACCACGTCGAAACTTACAAGCAGATCTTTTTGTTCCACGTGTAGATCTTTGATCATTTCCAAGAGGTGGTATGAGTTTTGTAAATGGAAAGAGGATTGAAACTAATATCTATGAACAGCAATGGACTAAATGACCCAGCTAAGAGGAAGAGAATATTTTTAAATTAGAGAAATAGAGAGCTGATATAATTTGTCTCCAAGAGGTTCTTATTAAAAACGCAGGGATCAGGGATACTTACAAAATAAAAAATTGGGGAAAATGTATACAACATTAGCAGAAGAAAAAAAAAGAGGTGTTGTACTATATATTAAAAAGGAAATAACTTCAAAATTGATCTATAACGATACGGTGGGGGAGAATATTAATGGTAGAGGTGGTCATTCAAAACAAAAACATCTATTGGTGGGGATATATGCCCCAATAAAAATCAGAATGAATTCTATAAAATCCTATATGAGAAATTGATAGAAATTGGCAACCCAAAAATTTGTATATTTGGAAACTATAATGCAATTACAAATAACAATCAAGACTATGCATGTGAACAAAAATATACCCCCAAAAAAACAACACCCGGAATATATTGCCCAAAAACTTTTTTTGAGATGGCGAAGAATTAGAACTAATGGATGCTTGGAGGAAGCTGAACCCAGGGTGACTCAGTTCACTTTCTACTCCAATCCGCATAAATCATGGTCTAGACATCACTTTAACTTTAAAAGCACAACTATTAAAACGTGGGAAAATACCCAAAAAATCCTAAATACCATACAGATATAGATATAGATATAGATATAGATATAGATATTTTCCACCTCTGGATGGATGCTAGATGGGGACTGTTAGGAATAACATAGGTTACCTAACGTAGTTTGGGTAAAATAATATATATAAACTATGATTATAAGTTTAAGTGTGTGTCACTTTAAACTGCAAAACATGTAATTTTGGGTGCGGTGTTGAACCGCCATAAGAGGGAGCAAGAGAACCTGCTCATTTGCTGATGATTCCTGACGATTGACTGGTTTGATGAATTGATGGTTTGTTAACTGCGTGTTTCCCTACTGCTGAGTTGCTGAAGGAAGAGAGGAGTTTTTGACTTCTTCATATCTCTACTGCGAAGAGATATATTACTGGACTGATATTTGTAAGTTTACTGACCTCTTTTTCGACACTGGAATTTGCAACTGAATAATCCCTGGACAGACTGAATTAGTGAATGATATATGGACTGTTTGACTATGCTATAACTCTTACTGGAATAAACTATTTAACTAGCACTGTGTATCTGTTTTACTGAGTGTAAGCTACAAAAACGTTTATCTCACATATTTTGCCTGCCTGCCTGACTGCCGTGCAGATTCTGCTAGGTGTATCCTAACAGGGACCAAGTTCCCTGCTGCATTTCTCCTAATTTTATAATTTATAAATTATTATAAATATATATAAAATATTTGACAGAACAATGAGTGAGTATAGTATATGAAGGCAGAAATGGACGGAGTTTGCTAGAAATTAGAAATGACAATTGAATCAATGGAAAAACAACAACTTGCTTCCGGAAGTTGTGAACGCGCACCAACCCTTGGAAGTGTTTAAAATGAGATTGCAGAACTGTTTGTCTGAAATTGTTTAAGAGGGGGAGCGGGGGTGTCTCCTGCCTGAGCAGGGGGTGGTTGGGCTAGATGACCTCTAAGGTTTCCTTCCCAACACCGTGGTTCTGAAAAGGCGCTCAACTTAAAAAAAAAAAGATTTTGAAAAAGGGATTTAAAAACAAAGGTGGCCTCGATGAAGGGCGTTTTTTGAGGTTTAACTGGTTTTTAAGAAATGATTTTAAACACTTTGGTGTTAAAAATCATTCATTAAAATGAGTTAATTAATCGAAGCAACCTTGTTTTTGTGGATTGTCTTTGTCTTAATGAGCAAGTTTTCCCCTTTTTTTGAGGGTGTGTGTGTTGCAATGCAATGTTTTCCAACCTTGCAACTTTAAGATGGGGTGGGGGAACTTCAATTCCCAGAATGCTGGGAGCCTGCTGTGGGAATTCTGGGAGTGTCATGCCCCTGGTGGAGTCTGACTCTGAGGAAGAGGAGGAACAGCCAACAGGGGTGGGAATGTGGCTCTAGAGGTGGTGGAGGAGGCTGAGGAAGGTCAGAGGCTGGCTGAGCAGTCAGAGGAGGACCCAGGCCCATCCCCTATCCATCCTAGGGCATGCAGGGAGGAGAGGACCAGGGAAAAGTGAGGTCTACTCAAGAGGAGATTACCATGATCCTCCTCGTGGCTTGCAGGTGGGAGCTATGTATATAAGTTTTCAACTGCGCAGATTAGAATTGCTGAAGTCAATTAGTGTTCACCTTGAAAGAGGCTTATCTTTGCTGGCATTCTTCCCATGGATTTTCTGGGCTATTTTCCTGGAGTTTATAATTAGTTATCTCGGCTTGCTTCAGAACTCTCATCAATGTGGTTTGTTTTGGTTTTCTGTTTGCCTCATTATTTACTTTTGTGACTTTAAACTGTACTTAATAAAACAGTGAAGTTAAGTTGAAGGCCTTACCGGACTTTAATATATGTTGGGTTTTGGGTTATTTTGAGAGACTACGGGTCATCACAGGGAGTTCACAGATAACAGATAATCAGAGTTGGAAGGGACGTTGTAGGTTATCTAGTCCAACCCCTCAGTTGAAGTCCAAAAGCCTTAAAGGTTGGAGACACACACACACACCCGGATAAGAGACGACATAGCCCAGAGCGCATCATGGGTCATCTATTCTGGGGTCTCCTGTTTGAGCTGAGGGTTGGACTAGATGACCTCCAAGGTCCCTTATTGTAACTCTGTTGTTGTAGGATTCTGTAAGGGGTCCCTCAGGCTGAGCAGGGGTGTTGGGCTAGATGACCTCCAAAAGTCCCTTACAAGTTGTCTCCTGTGCTCAGGCGGGCGGGGTTGGGCTAGATGACCTCCAAAAGTCCCTTACAAACTTGTACTTCTGTAAGGGTCTCCTGTGCTCAGGCGGGGGGGTGGACTAGATGACCTCCAGGGTCTCTTCCGACTCTGCTTCGGTCCAAGCTCTATTCTGGTTGATTCTGGTTGTTGAAGCCAGGACCCTTGGTCTGTAAAAGAGACCAAGGAGGATATTTTATTTATTTTCACACCTGCCAAGATTCTGCCCATGTAGCTTTCCCACAAAGTAGAAATTGCAGGAGGCCTCGACTTACAATGTATGGCTTCATTTAGCAACCGTTCGAAGTTATGACATCGCTGGAAAAAGCGACTTCGGACCATTTTTCACAGTTCAGGCCTTTTCATCTCACACACACACACACACACCCAGGATCAAAATTCAGACACTTGGCAACTGATTCCTATTTATGATGGTCTGCGGGGATTCACTTAACAACGGAGGTGAGAAGGTCATAAAACAGGGCGAAGCTCACTTAAGTGTCTCGCTTAGCAACGGAAATGTTGGGCTCAGTTGCGGTCGTAAGACGAGGACCCTAACCCCTCTGAGGCTGACTAGCAAGTAGTTAGTTTCCCAGCAGTTTACAACACTGGTTCTCCACCTACAAATCCATCCCGGCTCAGAGCCTGGATATTCAACAGAAGAACAGTGGTGGGAGGGACCTTGGAGGTCATCTAGTCCAACACCCACTACTCAAGCAAGGAAGCTCTATATCATTTCAGACAAAATGGCTGTCTTCACTGACTTTCTGTGTCAGAAGGTCGTAAAAGAGATTTTGTTTTCGCAAAAGTCCCTTATTTTTCACGGCCGCCATAACTTCGAATGGCCACTAAGTGAGTTGTTGTAAGTCTCTAGGGCTACCTATAGTTGCTAAGGTGGTGGAACCGTGGTCTGGGGGTTAAGGCTCCTTGCTAGAAAACCCGGAGAGATGGGGAGTGGCTAGGGAATTGTGGGAGTTGAAGTCCAGCTGGTTTCAAGGAGCTCCAGGGAATTCTGGGAATTGAAGTCCACCTTCTTCAAGGGCCACAAGGAATTCTGGGAGTTGAAGTCCAGCCATTTTCAAGGGCCCCAGGAATTCTGGGAGTTGATGTCCAGCCGTCTTCAAGGGGCCGCAGGGAATCCTGGGAGTTGAAGTCCACTGTCTTCAAGGGGCTCAGGGAATTCTGGGAGTTGAAGTCCTGTGTGATGTTGGTTTCAGCTCATACACACAACCCCACACATCCTGGCTGAGAAGGGCTGAGCTGGGAGGGCTGACAGGTTGATATAACCTCCTTCCTGCAAAGTGGTCTGTGTGTGTGTGTGAGAGAGAGAGAGAGACAGAGAGAAGGAGAAAGGAAGAGAAGGAGAAAGGAGAGAGAAAGATACAGAGAAAAGAGAAAGAAATGGAGAGGGAAAGAAACAGGGAGAGGGAAAGAAAGAAAGGGAAAAGGAGATAAAGGAGAGGGAACAGAAAGAAAGAGAAAGAGAGAGAATGTGTGAGTGTGTGAGAGAGAAAGAGAAAAGGAGAAAGGAGAGGGAAAGAAACAGAAAAGAGAAAGAGAAAGAAGCAAAGAGGGGAGGGAAAGAAAGAGGGAGAAAGAGAAGAGAGAAAGAAAGAAAAAAGGAAAGAGAGGGAGAGAAAGAAAGAAAAAAGGAGAGAATGTGTATGTGAGAGAGAAAAGGAGAAAGAAGAGAAAAGGAAACTGAGAAAAGAGAGAGAAAATGAGTTGGAGATAGAAAGAAAGAGGGAAAAAAAGAGAGAAAGAAAGGAGAGAGAAGAGAGAAGAGAAAAGAGAAGGAAAGAGAAAAAGAGAGAGGAGAAAAAAACAGAGAGAGAGGGAAAAACACACAGAGAGAGAGACAGAATGTGTGTATGTTTGTGTCACAACTGTCAAGTTGTGTACTTCAAGGGTTGCCCCCTTTTTTATCATGCTCGTTCACACACACACACACACACACACACACACACACACACACACACACAGACCAGTCTGGCACAATGAGCTGTGAATTCATTCCGAAGGTGCTTGATTTCCCTGCCCCGATGAAGCCTCCTTCCGGTTGCGATGGTGCTTGGGTGCAGCCAGGTCCTCGCTTTACAACTGCCATGGAGCAGCCCAGGCGGTTGGGTTGGACTTACAATGAGTTCATTCACTGACCGTCTGACATTACGATGGCGCTGCGGGGGAAAAAAAGGCGATTTCAAAACCACGTTTCACACTTAATGGCAGTATCCCCCATGATTATTAACTGGCCGAAATGCAGACCCTTCGCTACTGGCTTGGACTTACAACACTTGCACTGTCTCAAGTGAGGGGTGTCACCATTTTGCCACCTTCCGATGAGGCAAGTCTTAGAACACAGAACAACAGAGTTGGAAGGGACCTTGGAGGTCATCTAGTCCAACCCCTGCTCGAGTCCATGGGGCAACTTAACAACTGTGGGGTGAACTTAACAGTGAAGGGATTCATTTAACAACCATGTCAGGAAAGGTGGTAAAATGGGGAGGGGAAGCTCGCTTAACCACCCTCTTGTTTAGCGAGGGACGTTTGGGGCAGTCATAAGTCAGGGACTACAACCTGAAGTATAGGTGCTTGGGGAGCGGTAATGAATTGCAAAAGGTTATGGCCTCTTTTTAAGCTCAGCTGCTTGGAGACGGGTGGACTTCAACTCCCAGAATCCCCCAGCCAGCTTGAAATGCTTAAGACGGGTGGACTTCAACTCCGAGAATCCCCCAGCCATCATGACGGACCTTAAGACGGGAGAACTTCATCTCCCAGAATCCCCCAGCCAGCTTGAGATGCTTAAGATGGGTGGACTTCAACTCCCTAGAATCCCTCAGCCAGCATGACATTCTTAAGGCAGGTGAACTTCAACTCCCAGAATCCCTCAGCCATCATGATAGACCTTAAGATGGGTGGACTTTGTTGAGGTAATTCCCCATTAGGGGAATGAGTAGACACAGGGAAACGTAGTGAGAGTGATGTTGAATAACACACGACCAGCACACAGATACACTGAATAGTAAAATGTAGGTTTTACTTCCAGTAAACGGTTAAGCAAAGTCCAACAAACAGTCAAAGTCATACTTGGTTTAAGCAGTCAGTATTCAGTCCAGGGATAATCCAAAATCAAAGTCCAGTACCATAAACAGTTCACTAAATAGACTCACAGTAATCCAGCAGCAGTCAATAGGGAAAAATGCAGGAACCAAGAACATCGAACATCAGAACATCTACCAACTAGCAGATGAATTAAATTTAAAAGATATATGGAGAGAAAGAAATGGTAAAACGCAGCAATATACTTTTTATTCAAATAGACATTTATCATGGTCCAGAATAGATATGATTTGGACCTCATCAGAACTAATAATTAACATTCAAGAAATAAATATAGAAACGGGTATATGGGCAGACCATAACCCTATGACAATTAAATGGAAAGGACAAAGAAGAAGATCTAGATGGACATTAAACAACGCTATCTTAAAGGAAAAAGACTTTACACAATGGATGGACAAAGAATTGGCCTTCTTTTTCATTGAAAATAAAAAAGAAGATACTTCAATGCAGAATGTTTGGGATACAATGAAGGCATATGCGAGAGGATTAATAATGGACTATACAAAGAAAAAGAATATTAGGAAGAGGCAAACTATTAAAGCTTTAGAAGATGATTATAAAAACTGGAAAAGAATTGCAGAATATGCCACAGAAAAAGATATTAAATTCAAAATGGATATAATTAAACATAAGATGGGTCAGGCGGAGAAAGAGGAATTGGCACAAAAAATTAGAAGTGCTAAACAGAACTATTTTGAAGATGCAAATAAACCAGGTAGATGGCTAGCATACAAATTGAGAAAGGAGAAAGAATCTAGGAGAATAGTACAGTTAATAGATGATCAAGGTCAAATGTGTTATGGTAATAAGGAGAAAAGATAATTATCCAAGACTTTTATGGACAATTATATAAACAGGAGGATTTTGATGAGGAAAGAATTAAGCTTTATCTACAAAATGCTAACCTACCCAAGATATCTGAAGAGACTGAAAAAATGTTAGAAAGTACCATAACAATGATGGAACTAACGGAAGCATTTAATAGGCAGAATAATGGAAAAGCACCAGGCCCAGATGGGCTCCCGGCAGAATTTTATAAAACATTACAAGAATCATTGAGCACTCCATTGTTAGAAGTTATGAATGAAGCCATGTTAAATAAGAAAATACCCAAAACATGGTCAGAAGCTTATATCACACTTATTCCAAAAGAAGGGGCTGATCCATCACAAATTAAGAACTATAGACCTATTTCTTTACTGAATGCAGATTACAAAATCTTTGCTTCCATCTTGGCAGAAAGGCTCAAAAGATATCTAAATAACTTTATTCATCCTGACCAGAATGGATTCCTGCAAGGAGACAAATTAGGGATAATATGAGGGTAATTCTGGACACTTTGGAATATTATGAGGCACACCCTGAAAAACAAATGGCTTTGGTATTTTTAGATGCCCAAAAAGCATTTGATAATGTGAATTGGAGATTCATGTTTTTGTTATTGGAACAGATGGGCTTTGCTAGAAAATTTATTCAAGCAATAGAAGCCATATATGCTGACAAACAAATGGCAAGAGTGATGATAGAGGGAGATTTTACAGATTCTATTAATATAAGAAAAGGCACAAGACAAGGTTGTCCATTATCACCTTTGTTATTTGCATTGACTTTGGAAGTGCTGAATAGAAACATTAGAGAGGATCCAAATATAAAAGGAATGAAAATTAAGAAGGAGGAATTTAAATTGCAAGCCTTTGGATGACTTGGTTTTTATTTTGGAAGATCCTCTAGGAACAGCTTTAAAGCTACTGGAAAAGATAGAGATTTATGGTGAGATGGCGCTTGAAAATA
Organism: Pseudonaja textilis; assembly: GCF_049901715.1. Classification (NCBI taxonomy): domain Eukaryota; kingdom Metazoa; phylum Chordata; class Lepidosauria; order Squamata; family Elapidae; genus Pseudonaja; species Pseudonaja textilis. The sequence continues at coordinate 6,676 of NW_028262848.1, read as the reverse complement.
AACAAAGATAAAACAAAGATCTTGACAAAGAATATGTTACTAAAACAAAGAGATGAATTGGCAGATTTATTGAAAATTCAAGTTACTGAATAAGGTTAAATATCTGGGGATATATTTGACGTCAAGATGTACTACATTGAAAGAGAATAACTATATTAAACTTAAACAACAGATAGCATTTGATTTGAAAAAATGGGAAAATCTACAATTGTCATTGATAGGTAGAATCTCAACAATCAAGATGAATATTTTACCCAGAATTTTATATTTATTTCAAACCATACCAATTAGGCTTGGTAAAGATTACTTTGAAGAATTAAATAAAATTGTGTTGAAGTTTATATGGCAAGGTAAGAAAGCCAGAATAAAATTAAAACTTCTGCAAGATGCTAGAATTAGAGGAGGTTTTGGCCTTCGAATTGGGAGTTGTATTACCAAGCAGCAAATTTAATGTGGGTTAAGATTGATAACATTAAAAAAGACTAGATTGTTGACTCTAGAGGGGCATGATTTATTACTGGGATGGCATGCTTTTCTGTGGTATAAGGAACTAAATCGCAGGGCTATTTTAGAAGGCATTATATAAGGGAGTCTTTATGGTTGAATTGGGAGAAAATTAAGAGAAAAATGTTATTTGAAAATCCCAGTCTGGTTATCAACTATTGAAGCCTTTTCTTATCCTATAATATATGAGAAGGAACAAACAGTTAGATATGGGGAAATATTGGATGAAAAGAGTGAACTTAAAACAATGCAAAACTAGAAGAACAAGGCATAAAGATGAATTGGTTTTCATATGCGCAAATACATTCAAGGTATCTTATAGATTCTAAAGCGGAGGGATTTTATGATAAATTGACTGATCTAGACAGGATCTTGACAGGTACTGATGAAAAAATGATTAAAAATTATACACTTATTTGTTGGAAATTTTATTAGAGGAGGAACAAGTTAAAGAAACGATGATTGTTTGGGGAAGAATTTTGGATATGGGATTGATTTGGAGAAATGGGAAAAATTCTGGTCTCAAAATTATAAATGACAATGTCAACAGCTTATAAAGAAAACTTGTATAAGATGTTTTACAGGTGGCATTTTCCCGACAAGAATTGCAAGAATGTTTAAGAACAAATCTGAAAAATGTTGGAAATGTCATCAGATACCTGGCTCATACTACCATATGTGGTGGACTTGTGAGGACGCTAGAAAATATTGGACTAAAATTGCATATGGTTGGAAAAAATGACAAAGACACATATAGACTTGAAACCAGAGATTTTTTTATTGGGAATCTTACCTGATATATATAATAAAAATTTGAAGTATTTGATTGTAAATATATTAACAGCGGCTAGGATTGTATTTGCTAAGAACTGGAAGAGTGAGAAAACTCCATCAGAAGAAGAAACTATTAAGAAAATATTGGATTGTGCTGAAATGAGTAAATTGACATTTGAAATCAGAGAACAAGAAAATAAACAATTTTATGAAGTTTGGGATCTTTTTTATCAATGGTTAGATAATAAAACATAATGATAGAATATTCAGATTTAGCATAAATTTTTTTTTCTTGATATTATCTTTATAAAGCATTATTAAAGTAGATTTGGTATGATCTTATGATTTATTGCAAAATAAATTAAGCAAACTATAGTTATCTCGTTAAAATATGAATTAACAAAATTATAAATTATTTTTTTTAGTGATGATATTAGGTTATACAATCATTGATTGATAATATGAGCTATTATGTAATATAATTATACTAGTGACTAGGAAATGGATGCACAAAAAAAAAGTGGTAAACCAATCGATGCACTGTATGTAAATTCATGAAGAAGGATATTTTTATGTTTTTTGTGCTATGTTTATGTTTATTTTGTTATGTATGCTTATGTTTATCTTGTTATTAAAAAATAAAAAAAAATTATATATAAAAAAAGAACATCTACCAACTAGCAACTAACAACAGAACAGAACAACCCAGTTTTCTGGCTCCATCTTATGGCCGTTTGAGGAACCACACCCAATTACAATTTTAGCATTCCCTTAAAGAGACAGTATTAAATGTCTATCCTGGTTTATATATTTCCTACACAACTGTGAGGTGACTATCAATTCCTAACAGACTTCAACTCCCAGAATGCCCCAGCCATCATGACAGACCTTAAGATGGGTGGACTTCAACTCCCAGACTCCCCCAGCCAGCTTGAGACACTTAAAACGGGCGGACTTCAACTCCCAGAATGTGCCCGCCATCATGACAGACCTTAATATAGGTGGACTTCAAGTCCCAGAATCCCCCAGCCATCATGACGGACCTTAAGATAGGTGGACTTCAACTCCCAGACTCCCCCAGCCAGCTTGAGAGGCTTAAAACGCAGTGGACTTCAACTCCCAGAATGCCCCAGCCATCATGACGGACCTTAAGATGGGCGGACTTCAACTCCCAGAATCCCCAGCCATCATGACAGACCTTAAGTTGGGTGGACTTCAACTCCCAGAACCCCCCAGCCAACGTGAGATGCTTAAAATGGGTGGACTTCAACTTCCAGAATCCCCCAGCCATCATGACAGACCTTAAGATGGGCGGACTTCAACTCCCAGAATCCCCAGCCATCACAACAGACCTTAAGATGGGCGAACTTCAACTCCCAGAATCCCCCAGCCATCATGACGGACCTTAAGACAGGAGGATTTCAACTCAAAGAATGCCCCAGCCAGCTTGGAGACGGGTGGACTTCAACTCCCAGAATCCCCTCGTCAGGGTGGGGAATGGATATGGCCTCTTTCCTGGCTGGGGAGGAAGTTTGTGGCTGTTTCCTGTCCCCATCCAGTGGGGTGGGGAGAGAATCTGTGATTAACCCAGGGATTAATCCAGTTTGGGATAACGCAAGCAGACCTGGGATGCTGGCCAACATGGCTTGGGTGGGGTTGGGGGAAGGGGCGGTTGCAAAGAAAGACGGAAGGTGCTTGTCTTATCTTCTGCTGTGCTGAGCCTCAGGGATGCTCCATTTGGATGGACCCCAAAACTGCTTTAACAAGGATTGGTAGGTCTTTGGTGTTCTCGGAGCTTGGTGGTTTCCCTGCAGACGTTTCATGACCCAACTAGGGGTCAGTGCTAGAAGGGAGTGGAGTTTGCAGGGAGGAGGAGGAGGAGGAGGAGGAGGAGGAGGAGGAGGAGGAGGAGGAGGAGGAGGAGGAGGAGGAGGTGGAGGAGGAGGAGAACTGTGGGGTCCTTGGTGCTCTCTGAGCTGGGTGGTCTTCTTGTAGACATCTCATGACCCAACTAGGGAACATCATCAGTGCTGGAAGGGAGGGCGGGAGGGAAGGAAGGAAAGGGAAGGAAAGGAAGGAAGGAAGGAAGGAAGGAAGGAAGGAAGGAAGGAAGGAAGGAAGGAAGGAAGGAAGGTGCTTTCTGAGCTTGGTTGTTTCCTTGCAGACATTTCATGACCCAACTAGGGAACATCATCAGTGCTAGTGAGTGTGACTCTCTTGCTCCCTGTTTATATACAGTAGCTCTGGGCTTGGTTATTTTCTTGCAGATGTTTCGTGACCCAACTAGGAAACAACATCAGTGAGAGGAGGAGGAGGACTGTAGGGTCCCTTGTGCTCTCTGCAATTGGTTGCTTTCTTGCAGACATTTCATAACGCAACTAGGGAACATCATCAGTGCTAGAAGGGAGGTGGGTTGTGGAAAGGAGGAGGAGGAGGAGGGCTGTGGAGCTTGATGGTCTCTGAACTTGCTGGTTTTTTTTGCAGACATTTCATGACCCAGCTAGGTAACATTATCCACGCTAGAAGGGAGGAGGATCTGCAGAGTAGAGGAGGAGGAGAAAGGAGGAGGAGGAAAAGGACTGTGGGTTCCTTGATGCTTTCTGAGCTGGGTGATTTTGTTACAGACATTTCGTGACCCAACCAGGGAACATGATCAATGCCGGTTAATCCCCCTTCCCTTCTCGTCCTGATGATGTTCCCTAGTTGGGACATGAGATGACTGCAAGCAAAGAAGCAAAGTGGTTTCCGCATCACCTCCTCCGCCATGAACAAAAACAAACATTTATTTATGTATTATTATTACTATTACTATTATCATTACTGTTATACTATTATTGTTTATTAGTATTGTTGTTTTGTTGTTATTATTGTTATTATTGTTGTTATTGTTATTGTTATTATTGTTATTATTGTTATTATTTATTGTTATTGTTATTATTTATTGTTATTATTATTATATACAAAAATGACTGTACACAGCAAATTAGATAACTATGCTGGGTTTCGTATCACAAATCACTAGTCCCAAGTGTAACTTTCTTAATAGATGGTGGGAATGCAGTCAACGTAATACACCTTGACTTCAGCAAAGTGGGGGGTGGGGAAATAGCCAGCTGGGGAATTCTGGGAGTTGAAGTCCACAGGTCTTCAAGTTGTCAATAGCTGAGGAAGTTTGAGTTAGGTCCTTCAGCCCTAGTGTTCCACTCACAGTTTACGTCTGGGTCGCGTTTCAGAACTGTGTATTATGAAATGACATTCGCTTTTGTGCGTTACATGCTTGGCTGAGTGGGTGGGCCTTAACAATGAAATAAATACATGCATTTCTAGTCTTCTGCTCCTGGTCAATCTCAAGAAGAGATTGGACTGCCATTTGTCAGAAATGGGGTAGGGTCTCCCGCTTGGGCGGGGGGTTGGCTAGATGACCCATAAGGTTCCTTCCAACTCTGATTATCTGTAATCTGATTATCTGGTCTTGACATGTTCTTTTGAAGTCTTTCTGGCCCCAGGAGTTTCTTATCACTTTCTTATGGGATTCAGCTGAATACATCTAGTAAT
>NW_028262848.1:0-1743 GCF_049901715.1 Pseudonaja textilis | reverse complement strand
GGTGACTTTGGACCAATCGACAGGAGACGGTGAGTTCTAGTCCCGCCTTAGGCATGAAAGCCAGCTGGGTGACTTTGGGCCAATCGACAGGAGGCGGTGAGTTCTAGTCCCGCCTTAGGCATGAAAGCCAGCTGGGTGACTTTGGACCAATCGACAGGAGGCGGAGAGTTCTAGTCCCGCCTTAGGCATGAAAGCCAGCTGGGTGACTTTGGGCCAATCGACAGGAGGCGGAGAGTTCTAGTCCCGCCTTAGGCATGAAAGCCAGCTGGGTGACTTTGGGCCAATCACAGGAGGCGGAGAGTTCTAGTCCCGCCTTAGGCATGAAAGCCAGCTGGGTGACTTTGGACCAATCGACAGGAGGCGGAGAGTTCTAGTCCCGCCTTAGGCATGAAAGCCAGCTGGGTGACTTTGGGCCAATCGACAGGAGGCGGAGAGTTCTAGTCCCGCCTTAGGCATGAAAGCCAGCTGGGTGACTTTGGGCCAATCGACAGGAGGCGGAGAGTTCTAGTCCCGCCTTAGGCATGAAAGCCAGCTGGGTGACTTTGGGCCAATCGACAGGAGGCGGAGAGTTCTAGTCCCGCCTTAGGCATGAAAGCCAGCTGGGTGACTTGGGCCAATCGACAGGAGGCGGAGAGTTCTAGTCCCGCCTTAGGCATGAAAGCCAGCTGGGTGACTTTGGGCCAATCGACAGGAGGCGGAGAGTTCTAGTCCCGCCTTAGGCATGAAAGCCAGCTGGGTGACTTTGGGCCAATCGACAGGAGGCGGAGAGTTCTAGTCCCGCCTTAGGCATGAAAGCCAGCTGGGTGACTTTGGACCAATCGACAGGAGGCGGAGAGTTCTAGTCCCGCCTTAGGCATGAAAGCCAGCTGGGTGACTTTGGGCCAATCGACAGGAGACGGTGAGTTCTAGTCCCGCCTTAGGCATGAAAGCCAGCTGGGTGACTTTGGGCCAATCGACAGGAGGCGGAGAGTTCTAGTCCCGCCTTAGGCATGAAAGCCAGCTGGGTGACTTTGGGCCAATCGACAGGAGGCGGAGAGTTCTAGTCCCGCCTTAGGCATGAAAGCCAGCTGGGTGACTTTGGGCCAATCGACAGGAGGCGGAGAGTTCTAGTCCCGCCTTAGGCATGAAAGCCAGCTGGGTGACTTTGGGCCAATCGACAGGAGACGGTGAGTTCTAGTCCTGCCTTAGGCATGTAAGCCGGCTGGGTGACTTTGGGCCAATCGACAGGAGGCGGAGAGTTCTAGTCCCGCCTTAGACATGAAAGCCAGCTGGGTGACTTTGGACCAATCGACAGGAGAAGGTGAGTTCTAGTCCCGCCCTAGGCATGAAAGCCAGCTGGGTGACTTTGGACCAATCGACAGGAGGCGGAGAGTTCTAGTCCCGCCTTAGGCATGAAAGCCAGCTGGGTGACTTTGGACCAATCGACAGGAGGCGGAGAGTTCTAGTCCCGCCTTAGGCATGAAAGCCAGCTGGGTGACTTTGGGCCAATCGACAGGAGGCGGAGAGTTCTAGTCCCGCCTTAGGCATGAAAGCCAGCTGGGTGACTTTGGGCCAATCGACAGGAGGCGGAGAGTTCTAGTCCCGCCTTAGGCATGAAAGCCAGCTGGGTGACTTTGGGCCAATCGACAGGAGGCGTGAGAGTTCTAGTCCCGCCTTAGGCATGAAAGCCAGCTGGGTGACTTTGGGCCAATCGACAGGAGACGGTGAGTTCTAGTCCCGCCTTAGGCATGAAAGCCAGCTGGG
>NW_028262847.1:0-33427 GCF_049901715.1 Pseudonaja textilis | reverse complement strand
ACGCTCTCCTAACTATATGGCTGCCTGCAACCGCACCCACAATGACATTGCAGTTTCTAGCTTTTGTGCTACATAGCACTTAATCCTAGGTTTACATATTTATTCACCCAAAACCAGTTGGAGTATCTCATATACCCAACAAACAGGAAGCAGATTGATTCATGCCACAAATGATGGACCTCCTGCTTCTGCTGCTGCTGCTGCTGGTGTCCCCATCAGTCTGTGGGAAGCTGAGAAGGAAATGCCCATTGAGTTTGGAGTACCAGGATGGCTACAATCCATGGAGCTTTTACAGGCCAGGAGACCATCTCATTGGTGTGGTCACAACTGCAACATTGGTGTCGCCTATAATGTGGCCTTTCAACAGCCCTCCTTCTATACCTTCTCCTTCTCCTTCTCCTTTGTAAGTCATGCAGGGTGATGGAGTTGCACTCCCTCCATGTGCAATTCTCACACTCTCCTTTTCTTCTTATGTCACTTATTTTTGTACCTCAGGACCTGTCAAATTTCCTGAATGATTGTTATTTCCACGGCTTTCCTCTTTTGCCTTACTTTGTGGAAGAGAGTAAAATCCAAAGATGGAGTTTTAAAGGGACCTGAATGAAATCCAGATGATTTTCCTTTCTCGGTTCATTCCTGAGTTCATCACTTGAATAATGACATTTGTTTAAGTAACAATTGAAACAATTGTAGTTGCCTCTCTCATTTGCATAATTGATCATTCGATTTGGATCAATGTTGGCCTAAGGCTTAGTAGGTTTGTGAAGGATTATATATTTTAAAAATATTTGTTGTTGCTATTGAATATAATAACATGAATATTGTTTTTACAATAGGAAAAGTTCTGATCTAACAAATACCCCAATATTAATTTTTGGTATTCAAATGGTCCACAAGAATTCCCAGCTCCTGCACAATCTCACCCTTGGCTACAACATCCATGACAACTATATGAGTCCTTTCCGCACTTCAGATGCCTTGCTGGACATTCTTTCCACTGGAGAAGCCAATGTCCCCAACTACGGCTGTGGGAGGAAGGAGAACCTCCTGGCTCTGTTTGATGGAGCTGCCAGGGACATCTCCATCCAGATGTCAGCATTAGGAGGCACCTACAAAGTCCCACAGGTTTGTGTGTGTTTTTCTCTATCTAAGGTGAGTGGGGTGGTGGGGATCAACAACAGATCCAAAATCTTCATAGAATTTAAGAGCTGTTTTTCAGAATATTAGGGAACATATAAACTATGTTTTAGTCGATTATGTTCATCTTCAAATTCACCATTAAAGGCCTGAAGAGCCATAAGGTCCTTATAGAGGATATTCTACTGAATATTCAACTATTGAAAAACTATCCAGCTTTGGAGGTCCTCTATTACTATGTTCATTTTCACATATCAATAATATCTGCCTTATCAAATTGGAATCAAGTTGGCAATAGTCCTGTCTCTGTATAAAAAATTATTGAGATCACAGGATCTGAAGAGGATCTTTGGGGTGGATAAAAGGAGTTCAGCTCCTGCCCTCAGAGATACAGTAAGTTATGAATTTATAACATTTCTACTTTGTATAAATTCAGGGTATATAATTATTGGTTTAAAATTAAAGCGAGTCCCAAAACAGGCAAAATTTCAATTAAAGACTTATTGGATTGTACAACTGTCAATTTGTGTTAGGAGTTGTGGTCTCTTAGTCTCTTGTACATCTGGAGAAGAAGCTGAAAAATTGTTCCACAAAGAATTTGGGATATAGAAGCTGAGAAAGAGGTTTCAGTACTCAGAAATAGCACATAAAACTGCCCTGTATCTTAGATCCAAACATTGTATTTGACATCTGCTAATTTGAATATAATAGTTGGAATTGTGGGAGTGACAAAGAAATTCACCTTGCATTTTTAATTGTTTTTTATTTAATATAATTTTGGGTTCCATTTTTATATACAATCTTGTTAAATATTTAACTGTCTAAAATATTTAAACTGTGACTAAGGAACAAACTATTCTGATATGTTCATCAGAACAAAATTGGGTTTGTCAATAACTAATATTTTGGAGTTGATCTGGACCACATTATAACATATTATTTGTTCTGTCGCCAGAACAAAGTAGACTCGAGACCGGAGTTGAGTTCAGCTCTTTATTAACTGTCAGTAACTTCAACTAAATTTGAGCCGCAGCAGCCTCTTATAAAGCGGCTGCTGACGGCTCACAACCAATGGTATCATTTTAAACCTCCCGCCGTTTAGGCGGCCAATCAATATGCGTTGTTAACCACCAATCGCTAGGCGGTAGTGGTTGTCCAATTGGAACGTAGTATTACGAGTATGTAAATGTCTATATACAACATTATTCTTCATTACTTTTTCAGATCTCTCATATATTAGTTTCAGAGGCTCTGAGTGATAAAAGGAGATTCCCCTTTTTCCACCCACTGCTCCCCAAAAAAGGATTCCACTACCCAGCAATTGTCCAGCTGCTCCTCCATTTCAGATGGACCCTGATTGGCCTCTTTGCTTCAGACACAGATAGTGGAGATGATTTCATGAGGACTTTCCCTCCGATGCTTGTCAGGAATGGAATTTGTGTGGTTATATCACAACGATTTTCAGCAACTGAAGAAACAGCACCCCTCAGGGAGGCCCTCTCTAAGTGGAGACAAGTCAATGTCTTTGTTCACTTCATAGAATTTATTCCCATCGGGGACAGAATTATACTTTTCCATGAAGCACTTATGCAATTGCCAGGATCCATCGAAGGGAAAGTCTGGATCCTCACAAATTTTGGAAGGAATACAATAACCAAGCTCATACTTCTCAAATACATCCATAGTATTTTGAATTTTGATTTTCTGAGAAAACAAAGGCCAAGAGATGCTGCCTTTGAACCCCATTTCTTTGTGGAAGATCCATTTCAAGATCATTATTTCCGCTGTTCCCTTTCCAAGCACGTCTTTTCTGTCAAAGGCCGCAGAAGATGCACCCAGAAAGCCCCACTGGAGACCCAGGAGAAAAGGAACAGGAAACGGATCATAAATAAACCTCATTGCTACAATATCATTCAGACTTTGGCCCAGGCCATGAATGCCGCTTATTCCTCCAGATCGAGGAGGGGAAGGAAGGAGGGAGAAAAGAGTTTGGGGGCTCCAAGGCTGAAGCCGTGGCAGGTATGGGGGTCCCAATAGGGTTCCATTCATCTGAGATCCTTTGGAGAAGGAACCCAAAGGAGAAGGAGGGGAACATCTCAACCTTCTTGTGCTGCAAAAGGTCAAGAGATTTGCACCATCTAATTGCTCCTGTCTGACGCTCCAGAATAACAGGGAGCAGATCTGAAGTTTATGTCTAGTCTTGTTGGAAGAAATCTCCTTCTGGGTTCAGTTCCAAGTGGGGAAGAAAGACGTTGGAAACATGGTGACTGCTTGGAAGATGGTTTAATGGTGGACAGGAGCACATGCCTTGGTTGAGGAAAGAAGGGCTGAGATGCTGAGAGTGCAACTGTTTTATGCCCTCTGTTGGGATTTGAATTTGAGCTTGTATTCTGATCGGTTGTCAGACTCCCATGGGGCCATGCAGGGCCAACTCTGTAGGCTTGTCCTGAGTCCCAGGCTTGGTTGTGCCTGGCTGGATGGTGATGTAATGAAAGGGCTTTGGGCAATTCCCATGTAGCTTTACCTGGAGTAGAACTTTGTTATGTAAAATAGAGTGGCCTAGGCCAGAATAATGGTCCATTAGCAAGTGGGGGTGGGGTGGGGCTGAGTTTCAGGCTCTCTGAGTTTCTACTTTTCTTTTTAGGGAAATGTATTGTGTCTTTTTAGTATATCCTAAAATATTTCATTTTCCTAGGAATGAGAAGGGTTTTAACTCCCAAAACCTCTTTCAGTCATTGGAAGAGTCTTGAATCCTCCCTTGTCCAACTGAGAGATTTTGTAAGTTGGAGAAGCTGCTCTTATAATCTCCTCCTTGTCTTCTCTCAAGACTCAGTTTCAGGTTGCAGTCAAGTACGATTTTGGGATTGTTTTCATAAACATGTATTTATTTACAAATAACTCAAGATGGCAGATGTCTCCAGCACAGCTTCCTCCTTCATCCAGTCCACTTTTAGTACAGTCAGAGACCAGCATTACAAATAATAATAATAATAATGGAGAAAAATAAAAATAAACGACAGTCAAGGGGCAGTTAGAGTCTGCCTAATGCTGAGTCATGTGCAAATATGTGGCAATGTAAATGTCCTAAATAAATAATTACATAATTTTGGGTTACGGCAGAACAGAATTTGGCCCCATTCAGAGAAACTCCTTCCTACTGATCTGATAACTGCAGTTGCACATAAAGAGTTCTGTATTTCCCGGATATTTTATTAGGAGAGGCGTCACAAAGTGAATCCCTGAGTCCTGATAGGAGATGCAGCATAGCAGGTCATGAGCTGCAGTTCGAGTGGCCCTTGTCCACAGGGCCCCAGTCTCAGCTCAGGCGCTCTTTCTTTGTATCGGCCCCCTGAAACGGCTCTGGGAACTCCGTTGCAGCTCTCGGAGGTTAATTCCTTTGGACTTTTGGCAGGGTTATTCGATATAAATATCTCGTCGTTGCTCTAAAGGCTGCTCAAATAAACATTCTTGGGAAGAGCAGCCCCATCTTGTTGGATTTCCAGATCTTTGAGACCTTGTTTGAGTTCACTAAGTGCACTAACTCATCCCCCATCCTTAAAAGCCCTTCCCTGCAGAAGCCACGGGGGCTGAGTACCAATGAGTAGTTGTGTGTTCATTTTCCCCACAACAACAACCCTGTGAGTTGAGTTGGGCTGAGAGACTGGCCCCAAATCCCCCAGTCTGCTTCATGACCAAGGCGGGACTTGAACTCACAGCCTCTTGGTTTCTACTTCGGAGGCTTAACCAGTAGACCAAACTGGCTCCCTTATATACTTATCAAGCTTGGCACAATCCTTCATCCAGTGCATCATTAATGTTCTTATATGAGTCACTATAATTTATCAAATCCTAAAACCCAGATATTTTTATACTGCTTTTTAGTCATACAGTTGTTTCTAGGCGGAAATCATAAATATTTTTCTGGAAAGTTGGTAATGTTTAAATAACATAAAAGTATATTTGCCTGAGAATTACTATAAATCTTGTATAATAGCAATTTATCAACCCTATTATATTAATGACAACATAGAAAAATTGATGACAACAACAAAATGTTGTATCTTCCCACTTTCATCACAAAGATTAAAAGAACCTAAAGATTATTTGAGTACCATTTTAAAATCAGTTTTTATCCACTTAATTATCATACTATCCACCCCTCACTTAACTGGGTTTCTGATCACATCACAAAATTGTTTGTTACTCTTTCCTGAGATCAAGTTATATCAGCAGTATTTCCATAATATATTTAGGAAATGAAATAATATGTGAGGATGACTTGCATAGAGCACATAAGTTATATCCCCCCTGTTAGATCTGGGAGGATGGTTCAAGAACGGAGGCAAGACTCAGATAACAACAACAGCTCTTTATTAGTGACTTCAAATCTGAGCGAACTATCCCAGCCGCAGCAGCCCCTTATATAGGGCTGGCTGCGGCTAGGCAGCCAATGAAAGCGATTTGAGTTTGCCGCTCTTGGCAGGGCCAATCGCGGCAGCCCGTTTACTAGCCAATCGCATCAGTCTGTGGCGACCAATCACGATCTGCTATTCGTGGGCCAATCAGATTTGCAGGCTTTCGAGCCTGCTAGTCCAGAACACCCCTCCCCTCTCGGTTCCGCTTAAGGGGTGGAGTAATATAGTCTCGCAGGTAGGCAGGTCTTCGCACCTGTCTACCTGACTTACGCAATTCCAATTGTCCATGTTCAAATTCGGGTTCAGATGGACTGTTTGCTGGATCTAGCAGGAACGGTGAACCGGTGCCATGGTTAGGGCTCTCTTCTGATGCTCCCGGGGTGATAGAGTCCTCAGCTTCATTGCTACTGCTATGGCTCCCTGGGCTCGCTGAACCTGCTTGGCTGCTTCTTCTTGGTGAAGTGTCCGTCTGCCCAGGTTCAACTACAGCTGGTGAGTATTGCAAGCTATGGTGGTGATCTCGGTGTTAGTTCAGAATAAACAGGTGTTGGTTCTATTTCTGGGCTCACGGCTTCCCCTCCCCCCCCCACCCGGAGTCAAGGTCGGGGTCAGGGATGGAAGTTGTGGTCAGTCTGGAGCATAGCTGGTCAATATGGCATTTCCATGCTCTGCCATCAGTGGTGAGTAGATGGTAGGAGCGGGGACCCGTAACTTGAGTTACTTGAGCAGGAATCCAGAGGAGATCCCCAGAAATTTTTTTTTGCAAATACGAGGTCTCCTACCTTAAAGGCGCAGTGCTTGCTGCTGGAACCCAGGGGCTTTTCCGGGGTGTAGGCAGGGTGCAAATGGTCTAGAGGCGATCTGAGTTTCCTGGCCATCAGGAGTTCAGCTGGGCTCTTGTTAGTTGTGCTGTTAGGTGTGATGTGTTGAAGAAGCAGCATTCTAGTGACTTTATCGTGGATATTACCTTGTTCCATTTTCTGTAGGGTTTTCTTTGTGAACTGAACCATTCATTCAGCCCTACCATTCGCCGCTGGATGGGCCGGCGATGTGAGTGCGTGTCGGATGCCCCATTCAGCTAGGTATTGTTCAAAGGCTAAGGCAGTCAATTGGGGCCCATTGTCAGAAACCAGGACATCAGGTAGGCCGTGTGTGGCAAAGAGTCTGTTCAATTTCTTGATGACTGCCTCAGTAGTGGTTGTTTTCATTTTATTGACCTCAAGCCAGTTAGAATACACATCTACAGTTATTAGGAAAGTGTGGCCTCTAGTAGGTCCCACAAAGTCAATATGAATGCGAGACCAGGGACCCCTGGGTGTTTCCCATTCTGCTGGTGGAGCTTTTGGTGGGGCTGAGTGGTTTTCCAGACATCTGTTACAAGAGGCGACCCAGGTTTCGATTTGTTTGTCCATACCTGGCCACCAGGCGTAACTTCTTGCCAGCGCTTTCATACGCACGATGCCCAGGTGTCCATCGTGTAGCATTTGCAGGACTTTTTTTTGTAGTTTAGTTGGTATAACAACTCGGTCACCCCATAAAACGCACCCTCTTTGTGAGAAAAGCTCTGTCTGTCTGTTTTTGAATGGCTTAAAGGTTTCCTTGGGGTCGTAGTCTAGTCCACCCAGCCAAGAACTCGTGCCAAACAAGAGTCTCTTTTGGTTTCAAAGGCGATGTCCTGGGCCGTTAGTGGAGGTGAGGGAATTGTCTCGATTTGTAGTACTGGGAGCGTGGGAGCTGGGTCTTCCTGTGGCTCGGGTAGTGGCGAGCGCTAGTCCGGAACACCCCCCTTTCCCACAATCCATTTAGAAAGGGCCGTGATAAGACGGAATGACTTTTGGGGGGTGGAAGAGAGATTCTTCCTGGGGAAGAACCAGATAAGAGGAGGACACCTACAGCTGCATAGAAAAAGGGTCGGTGGGAGATTTGTACTTTCTGTCTCCCCAAATCCTGTCAGTGCAGCATTACAGCGAAGTGGGCCTAGCTCAGGTTTCCTGTCTGGGCTTCCTGGGAGAGGATGACCCTGACAATTTTCTTCTTGACAAATCCATGTTTCTGATAACCAGCCTGTTGCTTTCAGGGAGCTCATAAATCTCCCTTTTTCTGTTGTTCAACTATATTTTGTCAAAATCTATATTGTCAAAATATGATCGACAAATTTTTGTGAACTTTTTCCCTTCACTTGTAAGATAGTGGTAACATCTATTTTCCTAATGAAGCATGTGTGTAAATTAGACAACTACGGAAGAAAGATTCAAATGTGAAAAAGCGTCTGGGATAAGAAACAAAGTTTTGTGCTTTTAAAATTGCTGCATGTTCCCATTCTAGTTCCATCCTTTCCTGGAGAAGAATGAGTTTGTCAATATTTCGGACCTTCAACTCTACATGGACCTAAATGGAGAGGCAACAGCAGATCTGTTCATTTGGGGCTTCTTGGTTCTTCCCAGGGATGATCTCAGGAAAGAGGTTCTGGCGTATTTTAAAAGACAGAGACTTTCTATCAACCAAGATGTTCTTTCACAACTAAAGTTGTTCAACAAGGTAGGAGAAAGTTTTGCTGTCTTTCCTATGTTTCCCAAAGCCTGAGGTCCCATTTCAAGAGGGCTGATGCTATTCCCCGAAGGTGATTGACCTTCACCGAGAATTGAATCTGGGCAGGAGAAACTGGATTTTTTCCCTTAGGCTCCTTAGGAGGCTTCGATATTGTTTCATTTTGTGGACCACGTAGACATAACACCGGTTCTATAGAACTGGACAGAACCAGTAGAATCCCACCCCTGGTTCCATCTCTCAAGACTTTTCTATTTAATAAAGTCCTTTTTTTTTTGGAAATGTGAGATGCCAAAAGCAAAAGAGAGGAACTAATGGAATAATCTTCCAGAAGTTATATCTCCAACCATTTGGAAATAGTGAGAGATTTTGTATTTACTTAAGTGAAGACCAGAGTCTAATATCTAATATCTTGTCTAATATCCATTTTTACCTCCATTTTCCATGGATGGAGAGTCCTAACACATTTCCTTTGGAAATCCTGTTTTTTTTTCTGCTCAGTCCTTTCCTCAATCTGAATGTGTGGAAAGTTGTCATCCTGGATTTGTCAAGAGGGCTCGAGAAGAAGAGCCAGTTTGCTGTTACGACTGTGTTCCTTGTCCGGACGGGACCTTCTCCACTCAGAAAGGTGGGTGACACCAGAGGAAAATGGGAGGCCTGGTGGAACTGGATCCATCCAGAGCATTGTCATGAAAATGTGAATTAAAAAAGACTTTGAAGCATATTTGATTTCTGGTTTATTTCCAAAATGCGCCATTTCTTCTCTAAACAGAAGAACAAAAAGACTGTGAAGGAAGGGCTGGATAGAGAGAGGTGGCAGTGGAAGATTGGGCAAGCTTTACTACTGCCAGAGAAAATATTTTCTCTTTTTACCCTGGATGTGTCCTTCCTTCCACATTTACTTCTCTAGGAATACCCGAGTTCCTTGAAACACGAGGAATTGTTTTAGGTCCACCTCCTGAAAGGAGGATTGCAATGCAGTCTACATGGGTTCCCTTTGAGGAACACTGAAAAGGTATTGCTGATATATGAGATACACAATGTGGTGGCATGGATAGTGATGCCTGTATCTGGCTGCACCCGTATCACCACTGCTCCAATGGCCATTCCAAATTATTTGCAACAGTCATTTGATCCGCCAGCATCCTCTGAGGCAAGTATGACAAGAATTGCCACCTGACAGATAAGTTTCTCTAGAAAGATTAATTGATTCATTATTTTCCTTTAGTAATGGAGGTTCCTATCAATATTCTGAACATTACAAAGAAAATCTTTCAAGTCCTAAGCCTTCACTCAATTTCATAGCCTGTCAAAAATATACCATAGCTATATTTTTTAACAAGTGATACACTTATTTTCTGTCTCTGGAGATATAAAGAAATCCATCCCAGAATATGCTCTCAATAATCACTTGTTGCCAAAGAATGTACAATATATCTTGAAATGCAAAGGACAAAGAAATATGTGGTTGGTTTTTCCCCCCCCCAGATACAGAAAAATGCACCAAGTGTCCAGATGATAAATACCCAAATAAAGAAAGAGTCCAATGTATCCCCAAAGTGATAACCTTCCTGTCTTATGAAGAACTTCTGGGCACCATCCTGGTCTCTTTTGCCCTATTCTTGTTCCTAACCACAAGCCTTGTTTTAATCATCTTCATCAAATACCGAGAAACTCCCCTTGTCAAAGCCAACAACCGGGACCTCTCCTACATCCTCCTGGTCTCCCTCCTGCTTTCCTTCTTGTCTTCTTCTCTTTTCATTGGTCAACCAAAGAAAGCCACCTGCCTTCTCCGACAAATGGTTTTCAGCATCATCTTCTCGGTCGCTGTTTCTTCTCTCTTGGCCAAAACCATCACAGTGGTGCTGGCTTTCCTGGCCACAAAACCAGGAAACCGAGCGAAGACATGGTTGGGGAAGCGTTTGGCGAACTCCATCATCCTGTCTTCTTCTGGTGTCCAAGTTATCATCTGCTCCATCTGGCTGGGAGCTTCTCCCCCATTCCCTGACTCTGACCTCCACTCCCAGCCTGGAGAGATCATCCTGCAATGCAACGAAGGGGCTGTTGTCATGTTCTACGTCACCCTCAGCTACATGGGCTTCCTTGCTGCCATCTGCTTCACAGTGGCTTTCCTAGCCAGGAATCTGCCTGGGGCCTTCAACGAAGCCAAACTGATCACCTTCAGCATGCTGGTCTTCTGCAGTGTCTGGGTGACTTTTGTGCCCACCTACCTGAGCATCAAAGGGAAACACATGGTGGCTGTGCAGGTCTTCTCCATCCTGGCCTCCAGTGCTGGTCTGCTGGTCTGCATCTTCGTCCCCAAGTGCTACATTATCCTTCTGAGGCCAGAGCTGAACACAAAGGAGCATCTCACAGCCAGAACAAATGTAAAAACATGAGATATAACATCATTATGATAGTGGAAGAATTGTTAATGTTTCTTTTATTTGATTTCCATTTAGATAGTATGCAGGAGTCAAAGAAAATGATATCTGTATGTTACAAAATGGGGAATTGTTGAACAACTGGAATTCTTGCAGTTCCCTCCCATCTCAATAAATATTGCTAAAGAGACCACTGTAAAATTCAGAGGAATTCACCTGTTCAGCAACAGCTACTGAACATGATACCTTATAAAAAAGGATTGATGCACTTGTTCCCACTGACAGCAGCTAAATATGTGGGTGGGTGGTGAGAAAATGTATAGGAAAAGTGGTCAGGATGAAGCTGTGGGAACCAAACACCAGCCTAGTTGCCTGATCCTCTCCCTAAAAATGCCAGAATGATGTGAAATGCTGTGTTTGACTGGCTCCCAGCTGAGGAGGGAAATTTTCATCCCTCTTATATGAGTCTTTCTTGATTTCCTGATAAAACCTCCTTTGCAGAAAGAATTCAGCAGAACAGCTGTCTGGGATTTCAGTTTGGGATTGTATGTATTTCACAGCAAAAAAAAAAAAGTAAATAAAAAAATTAAGTTTGTAAAGAAATTTCCATTGTATATTTTTTTCCTTTCAACAACCAGAGAAATAAAATAGCCGTTTTCAAGCCCTTTAATTTTCCACTCTACAATTTGTACCTGAAGCATTTCTCTGCTCCTCCTCCAAGCCTGTCTCATCTGTGAAGGGCTGGAGAAGATGTCCAGAGAAAGGGGACCTTGGGACTCTTCCCAGGAGGAGGTTGCAGGGATCCTGTCTCAAGGCAGCCGCATCATTGACCAGGTCACAAACCTCCAATGCTGCATAATGTTCATCCAGGTCCAAGAAGGGGCTGAATAAGTGGGGAGGGGACTTCTAGGTTTCTAGGAAGAGGCACCCATGGAAGCTGCTCTGCTCTCCAACCACAGAGATTGCTGATCAATTTATGTCTCATAAAGGCTCCTAATTGTGAATAGGATCCCTTTGCAAATTCCATTTTAAGGAGATAAGAAAAGCTCTGTTGGATCAGAAGAAGGTCAGTCTAAGATTCACACAAATCCCTCTGGTTCTCACACAAGCAGTAGAAGAAGGCAGAGACTTGTGGCTTTGTGGCACATGGAAGAGCGGTTTATGCAGAGGTGGAATTCAGTAGGTTCTGACCAGTTGTGGAGAACTGGTAGTGGAAATTTTGAGTGGTTCAGAGAACTGGCAAATACCGCCTCTGACTGGCCTTGCCCCCATCTCTTCTCTGCCTCCCACTGAGTCCCAGCTGATCGGCTGGATTGGTTGCCCTGCACAGGAGAACGGAGCTGGAAAGCAGGTTAGTCGGGAGAGGTAGGAATGGGCTTTTGAAGTAACTTTCCACTGCCATGCCCACCAAGCCACGCCCAAGCCCCACCCACAAACCCATGCCCACAGAACCAGTAGTAAAAAAAATTGATCCCCACCACAGCGATTATCCCACAATTTCACTTTCCTCCATCACTACCCACAATATTGGACACTCAGCCATCTCACACTCTAGGTATCTCCAATTATAGTATCTCACATTAATCTGAGAAAATGTTTCCAAATTTACCACCCCAAATTCAATAAGAACTAAGGTGAGACTGGAATTCAAAAGTCTCCTGGTGATCTGCTCAAAGTCCCCCAGGAAGTTTTCCTGCCTGAGGGAGGATTAGAACTCAAAGCCTCCCGAATATTGGCCAATACAACCAACAAGTCCTAAATCAATTATTGTCAGGAAGCTCACTCAAATTGACCGGCAATTCATGAAAAAAAATTAGGCTATGCGTTTCCTAGAAGATGAGTAGGCTCCATAAACAATGCCATTGTTTCATTTGAGGAATGAAGGCAGAGATGGAAGGTTCTGGAAACACCATTTTACAGGGTGCACCTTCTTTAGGCCCGACTGCCCCTGTTTTTCTTTGTACAACACCTGAGCTAAGGAATCTCTGAAACATTGTCTTGGGTTTAGGTCCAGGGGCCACAGGAGAAGTCTCCCATCCTAAAACGTATCCTGATCCCTTTCTATTTTGAGTGCACCATGGTGGGTCTGTCCCCATTCTTGGGAAGGGATCATATTGTGAGGGTGTGTTTGCTGTGTATATTGACAACACGCAAGTTTTAGGGGAACCTTTGAAAGTGAGCTCAGTCTGCTCCTAAACTGTGAGCCCTATCTGACCATCACAACACCCGAAAGACATCCAGATATACACAAAGCCTTGTTTTTCTATGTTTCAAGCATGGACATCAGTCTGATCATCGGTCCACTCATATTTTATCTTTTTGGAATGTGCAGTAAGTTTAACACATAGTAAATCTCACACATGGTCACTTTGCCATTCTAGGCCCTTTTGCTTTTTTCCATCAGCTGCCTCTTGTCTTTCCGCCTTATTCCTTGGTTGGCTCCAAAGACCACAAAGCTAGAACTTCTTGGAGAAATCCATCACTTGTTTATACCAAGAACAATCCAAGTTCATTTGCTTAATTTTCATGGTCCAACTCTGCCCCTTTCATCCCAGTTTCATGGTGGGCAACACCCATCAGCAAGGAGACGTAATGGTGTAGCCACTGGATGCAGATGTTTGCTTGTTATGATACAAGAGTGTTGCGTTGGTCTGGCGTGAGTGAGCAAAGAGATGGGATTCTCCTGCTTCCTCCTTAAAATATTTTTAAATAAATACTTTTCTTCCTTATCTGCATGATTGGCCTTCAGGGGACATGATTGTAGATGGCCAGAGAGAAAAAAGGGAAGATTACCGGGTTTTATGCAGGAATCCTCAGATCTAGCTTTGTTTTCGCTGTGACCACTTGGCTTTAGTGAAAGCATATCTTTTACTAGATGCAGCTCGACTGCAAATGGAGATGAGTCTTTCTTTCCTGAAGGTCCAATCTGGGCCGGGCCTGATAACCGCTCACCTGCGTGGCTTCAATGTCTTCTCTTTGGCTGTGGGTGGTTCTCTTGTGGGTGTCCATGCATCTGGGAAGGGTGAGGAGACAGGAGATATCGGAATATCTCGGAATATCTTGGCTGGGCCCAGGAGTTTCTGGACGAAGCCGCTTGCCACTCATTGCCTCTTCCTTCTTCTGAAAACACTGTCAGAAATCTCAAAAGGCCAACAGTAACAATGATTTGGGTCTTATTAACCAGAGCTGGGGAGGAGAGAGATGACTGGAGAATATTGGAGGGCCTCTTCTAGAGGAAAGGATGAAAACAAACAGAAAGAAAAGTGAAAGCTTTCAGGCTTTCTTCCACCCACCTCCTCATTTGTGGCCCAAAATGTCTTCATCATCAACGTTTGCTAGGCCAGCCCCTTTTGGCACCCCAGGGACCCCCACAGTTGCATTCAGCAGGCAACTTGAAGAAGAAGACGGTGTAAGTCCATGAACGGAGATTGGACAGCCAATTGTCTGACATGGTATAGGGCAGGGGTGGGCACGGAGGCCTCATGGGTTGGGGGGTCCTGTTGCTCAGGCGGGGTGCTTCCAGGTGACTGGAGCCTGCGGAGGTCGGACGGGAGGAATCCGCCCCACCTGAACCCCAATGCAAGGGAGGTCTCTTCCCCGGAGTGGCTTCTCTCCTCTGTCTCCGCCCCCGAGGCTCCCTAGCCTCCTCCGGGGTTGCCGCCTGTGGTTGGCGGGATGAAGAAGGGCCCGACTCTGGGGGGGAGGAGGAGGGGGGAGCCACGGGCCCCTCAGCCCCACAGCCAGGGCAAAAGGCAGGAGCGGAGAGTCCCTCGGCTGCCCCTCCTGGCTGCTCAGCCCCGCCACCCACAGAGGAGAGACTGGGGGGGCAGAAAAGGCCGGGGGTCCTTTTAGAGCATTGGGGGGGGGGAATTGGGAGCTCTTGGCAGAGAAGTGGTTGGGGGAAGGGGGGTGACACTTGAACCCCCTCCCCACAAGAGAGGGAGGGCTCCCCCCCTCCCCAGGGGGGCTCCCCCCTGCCACCCTCCCAGCCACCCCTGTTCCGTTGGAAAGAAATCTCTTTTTCCTCCTTTCAGCGTTTGGCTTCGTTCATTCGGAGCCTCCGATTTCCTGGTTTCCCTAAAAATGGGGGCTCTGCTTTCGTTGCGTCTCCCTGATTCTGCCTTTGATATTTGTCTCTCTTGTCTTCTTTCAGGTTATCGGGGTCTTGGTGCAACCCTGCTGGTTTCTTCTGGGATCCTCCTTCCCTTCCCATCTTTCCCTATTCTTTTTCCTTCCCTTCCCTTTGCTTTCCTTTCTCTTCCCTTCTTTCCCTTCCCTATTTTTTCCTTCCCTTCTTCCCCTTTCCTTTCCCTTCCCTTCTTTCCCTATTCTTTTTCCTTTCCTTCCCTTTTCCTATCCCTTTCTTCCACCCTTCCTCATCTATTGACTTCACTTCCTTCCCATCTTCCTTTTTTTCTTCCTTTTCCTTTCCTCCTCCTATTGATTTCCTTTCCTTTCCTTCTTTTCCTTTCCTTTCCTTCCCTTCCCTTTTCTTATTCCTATTCCTTTTCCTCTTCCCTTCCTCATCTATTGACTTCAGTTCCTTCCCATCTTCCTTTTCTGCTTCTTCCTTTTGCCTTTCCTCCTCCTATTTATTTCCTTTCCTTCCCTTCTAATCCTGCCTTCAAAGAAAAACTCCATGGGTGACTTTGAACTATCCTCAGGGAGTCTGAGTTCCCATGGAAAGACAAGGGGAGAGACCCGTCCACCTCCTTTGGGGGTCTCTCTGACCCTCCCCCCCGATTTCTTCCCCTCTGCTGGGACTCGGGGGACCCTGAGCGGGTTTCCCTCCTGCCTCCGTCCAGACCGTTCCAGGCATCCTGGCTGGGCCTGTCGGTCAGCAGAGGAGCCGCTTTCTCTCTGGCCCCAAGTGGCCCCCCCTCCCGTCAGACTCGGGGAAGGAGGGAGGGGCAGGAAAGACGGGGCTCGGGGCGGGGAAGTCTGAGGAACTGGGGGGGCTCATGCGGGGGGCTCATGCAGGGGGAATGAGTCTGCCTACTGAGATGAGGTGGACCTGGATCCTGTTCTGTCTTTAAATTGCTGGCTGAATATAAAGACAGTCAGGCAAACTCTACAAAGGCTTCCATACAAAGTTTCTTTATTGAATCACAAGGCATCCTCAAGGTATCACTCACAGTTATGTCGAGATTCATCTAATGTCCAAATCTTTGCATAGCTGACTTCATAGTGTGAAAGTATAGTGATCTTCATCCCATAATAATAGAGCAAAGGGTGAGACTCCAGGACGTTGCTGGGGTCCAAACAAGAGGAAAGGCAACTCCCCCAACCCAACCAAGGGTCGATTCAGTGACCAATCAGGATTACAGATGTGACCACATGACATGAGCTACATTTCCCATGATGCATTAACTACATTTCCCATGAGACATTCCCTTAAGGGGACAGCTCCCAATTCCCAATTAACTATATACTGTCTGGACAGCACAGTCCAGTTGCTTTCTTGGTGTGGAGACAATAACTTGGTCCTCAACACCAATAAGACCAAGGAGCTTATAGTGGACTATAGAAGGAACAGATCAGACCTCCAGCCCTTGCTTATCAATGGAGACCGAGAGGAGCAAGCGGCCAGTTTTAAATTTCTGGCTGTTACCCTAAAAGAGGACCTGACCTGGGTGCTCACATTGCAGCCCTGGTCAAAAGGGCCCAGCAGAGATTATACTACATGGGACTTCTCAGGGAACAACCACTGAATGGAAAACTGCTGGTGACCTTCTACCGCTGCACCATAGAGAGCATTTTAACTGACTGCACCTCTGTAGGGTTTGCCAATTGCACCGGGGCAGATAGGACAGCACTCCAGAGGGTGAATGTCATTGCCCAGAAGATCGTGGGTTGCCCTCTCCCCTCTTTGGAAGAACTTTAGAGCTCCCCTGCCTTAAGAAAGTTCAAAACATCCTCAAAGATCCATCTCATCCTGGAACCCCCCTTTTTTTTCAATAAAGTTTTATTTGGGTTTTCACACACAAAATACAAGTAAAACATCTTTTTCAAAATAGCATGGTCCCGGTTGAATTTCTTTATACAGACACAAAACTCAATTTCATGCTCCTTTTTGTATTCTATTCCATATCTTATACTATTTTACATTTTCTATATAGTTTTTCCCCTCTTTTAATTTTCTCAATTTTATTTTGATTATCTCAATTCAAATCATTATATTTATACTTTTGTCTCTTCTGTTTCAATTTCATATTATCTTTTCTCATTAAACAAATTTTCTCCTGTAGTTACTAATTGGAGTATGACACCTTTATATCTTTTAATTACATCCCTTCAACTCTTATTTAAACTTCAATATATACCTTAACTTTATGACCTTCAATATAATACATAATACATAACTTCCAATTGAATTCTGCTTGGTACATTCTTATAATACACACTATATTCTTTAAAAAAAAAAGATTGTAAATATATGTAATTATAAACCCTCATTCCATTCCAGTTCAGTTCTATCATTAATAATCTTAACATCTTTAATACTTCTTTTCAATTAAATATCATACTTCCTTAAAAACACATATCTCCATAATTAATTTTTCCCTTATTTCTCTTCACATGTTTTGTAAATCATTAAATATACCTTTTGTTACATTTATTTATTGACAAGCATTCCACTGAATTATGATAGCTATTTTATCAGACATTTTAATCATACATTGTTTCATATTTTCTAAAATTATTTCTGGTTCTAATATAACCATACTATCTTATGTACCTTTGCAGAATCCCTTTTTCCATTAAGTTTTCTCCCATTATCTCTAAATAGGCCGTTTCTCTATATTTTGCTTCTGTCCTTTATGACTTCTTTTCCTTTCTTTCTTCCCTCTCATCTTCTCCCTCCCCTTTTTACCCCCTTGTCTCTCTAGTTCTAATTTTCTCTTCTGCATTTTCCTCCGTTATGGTCGTAAGTTGAGGACCCTCTAGAGGCTCATTTGGAGGCCTCCTTCCCAAATGGGGCAGCCACATTGAACACAAAGGCTCACAATGGTGACCAAAGGCCCAGAGTGTAACTGTGACGAAGCGAGGCAGGTGGGGCCTCCTGGGACTTTGCTGCCTTCCTTACCTGGGCTGGGTCCCCACTTGGATTCCCCCAGACACACACACAGACACACACATGGAGTGTGGCTATTGGGGGCGCTGGGCAGGGTCCCTCTTGCCCGGGGGATCCCCTCCATTCCAGCCTCCCCTCCTGGCCAGGGAGACAAGGAAGGAAGTGGGGGTGGAAGGGCTGGATCCTCTCCCTCTGCGGTCCTTTTGCCAGCCCTGAACCGGGAGGAGGGAAGGGATCTGGGCCAAGCAAAGGGGAAGGGAGGCCTTTGCTCCATCCGGTCTTGGCCCCAGGAGAGGCGGGCAGGGAGGCTCTGCTCCCCAGGAAGGAGCCTCCTTCTTCAGCCGGGCAAAGGCCTCCCCTCCACCACCCCAAACCCAGCTCCTGTCTCCAGGGACTGGGGGGCCGGGAAGGGATCCAAGTGGGACCCCCAGCCCCCCCACCTGAACCTCAGGGGCCCCTCCTGCTCCGGCCACAGAGGGTGGGGGAGGCAGCCACCATTTCCCAGGGTCCCTCCTGGCAGCCCCCTCCCTGAAGTGGGGGGTCTGGGGAGCCCCAGACTGGCACTTCCTCCTTCCTGGGGGCTGCTTGTCCTGAGGCTGAGCCAGAGTCCCCCAGGCCCCTTTCCCAGAAGGATGGGGGGGCTTCCCCCCTCGGCTGCTCTGCAACCCCCTTTCCTCCTGGGGCTTTGCAAAGGGGTTTCCCTCCTTCCTCTTGGCCAGAGAGAATGGGGGGCTGGTATCCCCCCTCCCCAAACGCCCCCCTCCCAGTCTGCGCATGGGACCCCAGCAATGCTGCCACCAGCTGCTCCCCTGCAGGGAAGTCCTGGATTGTCTGGGGGGGGGGGAGGACAGTGGCCACCCCCCTTTGCTTGGCATTTGTGGGGAGACCCCTAAAGGCGAGAGTCCTTCCGGGCCTCCCAAAGAGCATCCAAACGTTCCTGGCATCAAGTGGGAAAGAAGCCCAAAGGAGAGAAACTCCTGCACTGGCTGCGATTGGGGCTCGGAGGGGACAGGAACCCCCCTCGCGAGCCCCCGCCCCGCTCCAGCCTGCCCTCTGGCGGGACCCCCTTCCTGGGAGGCTCCTCCCTGCCAGACCCTCTTGCAGCCTCTTGGACCCGGGGAGGCGGGGGCGCATCTCTAGGTGCAAAGGGCGGGGGGGACACAATGTACCCGGAAGAAGCCCCCTCTTCCCCCCCCCCCGGGATTTCCCATCAGGCTGGGGAGCGAGAGAGGCAGACGCGCATGCTCAGTCGCTTTCTTGAGGCTCGCAGGCCGCCTGCGGAGGGCGCCCCTGGTGGTCCCGGCCAGCCACGGCAGCGCCCCTTGCGAGAGGGAGGCGGGAGAGGGACGCGCCTTTGCCCCCAATCCCGCGGCCTTGAGACCAGACGGGTGCGGGGAGGGGATGATGGGACACGGAGGAGCTCAGCCCTCGAGAAAGGCCCAGGAGGCCCTGTAGTCGTACTTCGTGGGTGATAGAGAGTTCGTCTCTCTCATCTCCGCCTGCCAGAGTGCAGCGCAAGGGTTAAGCCCAGAGAGTTGTGACATCCTAGAGCGGAAAGGAGGACCCGCTTCCTTCCGCGTGGAATTCTCTCCTCCCCCCCCCTACATAAATCACTGCGGGCAACATTCTCTCGCGCATGCTCTGTTCGCCCTCTGAAGCCGCCCAGGTTGGAGGCTTCAGGATGGGCGGGAGGGGTCGCAGGAGGCAATCCGGCTTTGCTTTGCTGCCTCTCCCGGGACTTGGCCCCTCCCTTTGCTCCGCCTTGGACTGCTGAGGGGCGCTGGGGGACTTGGCGTGCAGGCACCGCCGGGGACCTTATGGGGGGCTGCGGGGAGGCGCAGTGTCTTCTGTAGTCCGCGTCATCTATGCCTGACTGATCGAGGCGCAGCGCAAGGGTTAAGGCCAGAGAGCTACGAGGTCCTAGAGCGGAAAGGAATGCCTACTTCCGGCCTTCCTTGGAAAAGAGCCTCACAGGTGGAATCGTCTCTCCCTCCAGCTGCTCCGGGCAACGTTCGCTCGCGCATGCGCCCTTCTTCCTCTGAAACTGCTGCTGCCGGCTTTCTGCGCCCGACGCTGCGAGGCTTCCCGGGCGGGAAGGAGGGGGCTCTCCGCGGGGGGGGGTGTCGCGCGATGGGAATCGGCTCTGCTCTGCCCCCTGAGGGGAGGCGGGCCAGGATTGAGCTCCTCCCTTTCCCGCCTTGAACTGCTCGGGTGGGGCCCCTGGAGCGATGGTGGGACTTTGTGCGCAGGGAGGGCTGGGTCTTTTTGGGGGTCCTAGAGGCTGCTGGGGGAAGCAAAGGGCCTTTCGGGTTCCCCCTTGGGCGCGGGGGGAGGAGTGTGGAAGGCGGGGGAAAAGGCCTGGGTGCCCCTCCCCGTGGGAAAGGAGCGGCGGATTTTCCCACGCCTGGCAAGATTCCACCCTGGGGGGAGGGGAGAAATCCTGGGATGTATAGAATCTATACTGTCTCTATAGACTCTCTAGGATGGGGAGAATGTCCGTTGGAGGTTGGACTTCTCTCCCTCTCTCTCTCTCACACACACACACACTTGTGACTGTATGATTTTAACTTTGTTGCTTGTATCCTAATGATTTTTTGACTGTTTCCTAGTATGATTTGATTGCTTATTGTTTCCTGTGACTCTCATTAAGTGTTGTACCTGATGATGCTTGATGAATGTCTCTTTTCTTTTATGGACACTGAGAGCATTTGCACCAAGACAGATTCCTTGTGTGTCCAATCACACTTGGCCAATGAAGCATTCATACACACACACACACACTCACCACAAATTGAGCAGTCCAACTTGAATGCTAACCAACCTAGCTGGGCTACCCAGCGGCCTCCCTCTTCTGCCTCTGCAGGGACCCCAAAGGTGGTTTGCCCAGCCATGGCCCCAATGGGAAGAGGGGGAAAGGAGTTGCCCAACCACAGCCAGGACCCCCAACCCTCCTGGGCGTAAAGAGGGGCCTTGTGGGGGGAGGAGAAACTTTCAGCCCTTGAATTGTAAGGAAGCAGAGATGGAGAAGGGGCTTCTGGGGGCTCCATTTGCCCTTCTTTTCCCCAGGGGAGCAAACTTTGCTGGGAAGGGATCCAGGCAGCCCTGATCTTTAAGGAGGAGAGAAGTTCAAAGTTCTCAAATTGTTCAGTGAAACTTTTTGCCTGAAGCCAAGTTCTCCAGCAGGGAAAGTTTCCATCCGGGGCCTCCTCCGGGGTCAGGGGGAGAAGAGAGAAGCTGCCACAGACTCCCTGTCTCTGCCCAGAGTCTCCCGGGAGGATTCGGCCACAGAGCAGAGCTGAAACTTTGATCATAATTCTCCCTCCCAGGAGGGATCCCTGGATAAGTCAGCTGGTTCTTGCACTCAGAGTTTGTTGGGCCTTTCTCTGCAGGGAAATGAAAGGGAAATAATCCCTATGTGGTTCATAATGACAGGGGCAGAGGTTGAATTAAATCCGTCATCTGGAATGGAGAGGTTTGGGAGCTTCATTCTTGAAATTGGCCCCAGAGGGAATACACGGCACCTGTGGATGAAGACAAAAAGAAGTGTGACATTGGTTGGCATCGTGGTTAAAGAGACAATCCCGGGAGACAGTTAATGTCTGAGCATGTCGCAGGTGTGAAATGGAAGCAACATTTTCTTTATTTGGAAAACAGATGCTCAGTGACACCTTCACAAAGGGGATGATGTAATAGTGTGGCCAGATTCCAAGAATAAAATGAACTTTAATGAAAAACTAGTTATCAGAACTTTGCATAGTTGAAAAAAATCACACCCAAAACCAAAACACATGCACAGAGAGGGAGAAGTCAGAGACAACCAAGTGAAAAGAGATGGAGGAATCAAGGCAGCCTCTCACCCCATGTGGGGAAGGGAGGGAGGGAAGGGGAGCTCAGGAGCTTCGTGTTGCAGATGGAAAACAGACATGCAAAATCCTCTTTCAACCTCCTTCTTTGAGGCCTGGGGATGCAGAAACCCATATCCCATGTTCCCCTGCCTCCCTTTCTTTTGTTGTAATAATTCTTTTATTTTTATATTTTAAAAACATCTCTTTTGGTGAACAGCGTGGTTCCAGGTTTTTACATTTCAATACAAAATGACCATAGTTACATATTCATCTTTGGTGTTCAATTTCATCTCATATGATTACTTATTCCATTTTCCTTTAAATATTCTCAAATATTCTTATATTCATTACACTTATCCAATTCCAATTCATATCATAATTTATTTCATTTTTCTTTAAATATTCTCATATCTTGTTTTACAGTATTATGTAAGGTTCTTATTTCATTTCTATATTCAGTACATATATTTACTTTTATCTGTCACATTTGCAATTTCATCACATACTATTATTCCATTCAGTGTTCAATAGGTTCCATCCTAATTCTAATAATCCAGATGTCCCTTTAATTGTCAATTCGAGCTTGCCACCCTTTTGCCTTATCCACTCCCCAATTTATTCCCTTTAAATCATTAAAAAGTTTTACCATAGTATAGTCATTTTTTAATTATGACATTCTACATTAATAACAATCTAACTACTACATATCACACAAGTATTTATGTGTGTGTGTGTGTCAGATTCCGCATGGTATTTTTTTCTCAATTACATTCTAAATCATCTATTTCAAAACTATTTATTCAATTAATTTTAGAAACTGTTAATAGTCTTTCCATTACAATTCTCATCTCATTTTAACTTTATTCACTGCTTCATTTAATATAAATTAATATTCTTACAGTAAATTCCATTTCCATATCTATTTCAATTAAATCTATGTCTGGTTTAACAATAATCCTTAAAAGAAAAATATCAGTTCCATTCTTTTCCATTTTTAAATCTATGTTCTTATATATCACGACACGTTACCTTGCAGAATCCCCCCTTCCTCTTCTTCTCCTATCCATTGTCTCTCATTCTCCTGACTATATAATTTTTTTTCATTGTTGTTTGCTTTCCACTTCCCATCATTTTCTGGTCCTTTCTCTTAATTCCCTTTTTTCCTTTATAATTTCTCTCCATTTCTTATTCCAATTATTTATTTTATCCCCTCCCTCTCTTGATTTCTCCTCTGTAATTCCTCTTCTGCTGTTTCCTTTTCCTTTGTTTAATTTTCCAAACAATTCCCTTTAATTATCACATCAAACCTCACATTTTTAACTTTAATTCTTTTTTTCTTGTTTTAATGTTGTTCCATTTGTTCTTTAGGGCTGGTTTCCTCTTTATTTCACTCCTCCCCCTCGGTTTCTCTTTGTTCTTCTTTAATCTGCATTACCATTTCTAATTTTTGTAGTATAATGCTGTACATTTCCAAGCTTTCTTTCATCATTTCCTTCCTATTTTGTTGTTCCAATTTTATTTCCACACACATTTCTCCCATTTTGTACGCTACTTCTTCTTTTATTTTCCTTTCTTTAATATTTATGTCCAATCCAATTGTCTAGTAGTTTATTGCAACCAGCGTCCTTTATATTAAATTTCAACAGTCAGTGTCCATAAATCTTTGTTTCCAGCTTCTTTCTGTTGATTTCTTTTCCAACTTTTTCCCAGTTCTGGTTCAGTTCTGTTTCCACGTTCCACCCTTTCTTTTCCCTTTTTCCCTTTTTAAACTTTCATTAATTTCATTAATTCCAGTTATTAGCTATTCTTTCTTTTTAACACGTTCAACTTCAGCATTTAATTATGCCTATTTAGTGCCAAAATCCAAATAGTTCCCCTGCCTCTTTTTCCGATGTAGAGGCCAGGCAAGTCCTGGGAAGAGGGAAGCCCAAGTCCCATGTTCCACTGCCACTTTTTTTCATACATGGGGCACTCAGGGGAAAGCAAAGCCCAGATCCATAGAGAGGGCTAGGAAAGAGGAAGGGATTTGAGGGAGGCCCCCATTTCTGGGAAGAGACTAACCTGGTTTATGAGTCCCTGGTTGAATGCTGGGGGACACAGCCCCAGGGTTTCTCCAGCCTCACTTGGGCTCCGTGTCTTTCCAGGAGAGGCTCCTGTCAGGAAGAAGCCATGCAGGGCCGGGTCTTCAGAGGGGGATCTGGGGTTACCTGGGAGGGAGAGGGAGAGGGGAGGGAGGAGACACAGAGAAAGAAAGAAAATAGATGAGCAACCTGTGAGTTAGCCAAGTCTTGGTGCAGGGCTTTAACTCCTCACCTCAGGGAAAAAGGTAGACCAGCAGTTTCCAAACTTGGAAGGTGAAGATGAAGGGACTTTAATTCCCAGAATTCCCTGCCCAGCATGATGAAGTCCATGCATTATTGGGTGGGGAACTCTGGGAGTTGAAGTCCATTCCTCTTCAAGTTTGAAAAACACTCATGCAGACCAACCTCTCTCCATGCGTTGCCTCCATTTTGGGAAACAACAGAGACCCCTGAAGAGACCCTCAGTCATTGGCCGGCTTGCAGAATGCAGAAAACGTGGTTTCTTTTGGCCATCAGAAGTGAAACAGGCCACCGTGAATTGGACTGACCCTCAATATCCCCTAAAGACCCAGATCCTGGTTTGGGAGCCATCCCAGCTGGTTCTGAGGCTGCCCTGGAGCCAAGCCTGGGACGCCCTGTGAATCCAGCCCCTTCCTGGCCCTTCAGGCTCAGGCAGAGTTGCCCAAGATCCCCAGATCCTGAGTGAGGCTCTCCGGCCACAAACCTCCTCTTCCTCCTCCTCCTCTTCCTCCGTGGCCGCTGCTCTCTGGTTGGGATTCCTGAGCCCCCTGGCTTCTCCCTGGGGGACGGAAGAGCCTCTGCTGGGCCTCCCTTTGGGGCCTCTGCTCAGGGCACGGCTGGGGCTGGAGTCTGGAGTCCAGGCCTTTAGGAGGCCCACATGGGTACCTACTCGATCTGGGCAGGACAGAGATCCACCCAGAGGACCTGGGAAAACCCCTGGGAAGCAGCCCCTCCCTCCTTCCTTCCTCCCAATGCCTGGCAGGAGGGAGAGAGAGAGGAAGCCGACCCAGAGAGGGTCACAGCCACGTTCTCCCTTTTTCTCGGTCTTGGGATTCGCCCCCAGCCTTTCTGCCCTGGGGTGCAGCAGCCCCAGTATCCTCAGGCCTGACCTCACTGGGAATACTGGAAACCAGCATCCAGAACCATTTCTGTGGCTCCAAGCATCAAAGTCACCAGTTGATCCTCTGAACACCCAAATCTCTATCCAGGTTTGTCCAGACATTGGGGGGGGGATCACTGACCCCCCCCTCCACCCCTAAAGCTGCCTCTCTGTCCCATTCCCATTGTCCCAACTTTTTTCCCTGAATACCAAACTCTGATCTGGTTCACACATTCAGCCAACCCCCATTCACTCAGCCGTAATTTACTCCAAGTGTTGCAGCTGCTGAAAACCCCCAAGGAGCCAGAAACGGATCCTAAGAAAAGCTCCCCATCCTGTGTGCAGACAAGCTGAGCCGACCCTCCCCACTACGTAAGTCCACACAACGCCCTTAACCCAGGTTGATGGAAGAGAACTGCAATGTCGGCAATAGGTGCCAGGCCAAAACACATAAAACCAGATGGTGGCATAGCGTGACGACCTGCTTCCGCATAAACACAGGATGGGGAAGGTTCCCACCTGCCAGAATGTGTGAAATAGAGTCAGCCTATTTCAAAATCTCCGTCCATATTTTCAGGGGCTCCAAGGACGAGACCCCTGCCCCTTAGAGGCTCCTTTGTGGGAAGGGAAGGGAGAAGGAAGCCGCTTTGAGACTGGTTCCCTCTAAAGCCCACCTCCTCTGCACCCCCAGGAAAGACTCAGGACCAGCTGTGGGCAAAGCCCAATTGAGATGCACCCAGCTTGCTAAAACTGCTGCAGAAAAGCCTGGAAACACCTGGATGCCCCCAGCAGCAGCTGGGAACTTGGCCCACTCAAGGCAGCCCAGGAAAGAGGGCTCCTTCCTTCCCAAAGCAGGTGAAAGAGGACTCAAACTCCCATGAGGCTCCAAGGAGTTGGGCTCACTCAGCTCAATGGATCTGAGCCCCTGAAGCCACCTGGAGGGACCTTCACCCAACCCCCTTGCAGGGACTCTGCCTGGGGTCCAGCAATGGGCACTGAGGGGCCCCACCGGTGCTGGGCTTGGCTGGAGGGCCAGGTCCAATCCTGAGCCCCCCAAAGGCACCGGAAGCCCCGTGAATCTCCCAAGAGACCCTCCTCCGGCCTCGGCCCTTCCTTCTGGCCTGGACCAAGCTGGGTCGGCTCCACACAACCCCTGACCCCTGCGGGAACAGCAGCCCCCACCTGCCAGGTGCAAAGCTGGCACACCAGACTCGGATCCTGGCAAGAGATGCAACCTGGGGACCCTCACCCCCTTCACTCTCCACCTGCCCTGGGCCCCCATGGGGAAGATCCCCCCCACCTGCCCTGCAAGGCCTGAGGGAGCCCTCTCCACAGGGCGCCCCACTTCCCAAG
The DNA here is from genome assembly GCF_049901715.1 of Pseudonaja textilis. NCBI lineage: Eukaryota > Metazoa > Chordata > Lepidosauria > Squamata > Elapidae > Pseudonaja > Pseudonaja textilis. The sequence continues at coordinate 7,470 of NW_028262847.1, read as the reverse complement.
GCAGGAGGAGGAAGAAGCCCCTGGCTGTCCCCGGGGGAAATTGGCAGCAGGGGCCCAGGCTGACCTCCCCTCCCTCCTGGACCCCACCAGCCCCATCTGTCCTGCAGGTACCCAAGGCTCACCTTGGAGCTCTACCTGTCCCTACCTGTGATGTCAGAGCCGCTCTCCCTCCCAGCCAATCCCAAGGAGGGCCCCTCCCTCAGAGGCGGGCTTTCTGACAGCACCTCAGCTGCCCAGACCAGATTGGGGGGGCTCCCCCTGCCTCCCTCTCCCCCAGCCCCCCTCCCTCCCTGCCCTCACTAGGGAGGGGGTGGACCCCCTGCAGACCCCCCGGCTCTGCAGGACCCCTCCATGCCCCCTCCTCACAGCAAAGCCCCCTGCCAAACCCTCTCCAAATCCAGCCTTTTGGAGGCCGCTTGACCGGCAAGGAGGAAGCCAGGCCCAGGGAGGCCCCTCAGTCTCGGTCAGATGGGTGGGAAGGTGGTCCGGAAGCCCCCAGGGGAGGCCGGCCCAGAGATCTTGGCCAGGCTGCTCAGAAGCGGTTGCCATTGCCTCTTTCCCAGGGCTCCGAGAGAGCGGCTGGCCCAGAGCCTCCTAGCTGGCTTGGCTCCCCAGGCAGGCATGGAACTCAGCGCCCCCTCCCCGGATTGAAGCCCCATTCACCCAACTGATTCCACTAGCATCCACACGACCCTCCGAACCCAGTCTCTTCCCCAGGGGCCACATTCACACATGCACCTCTTAACCATGGTTTGTTTCCTGAGGTTGAACCTGTTGGCCAAGAAGTCAGTGGATGATGGAGACTCGGAAGCAGATTAATTCCTGGGAGAGAAGGTGAACAAGTGGAGATACACAGGCAGGCCTCGACTTACAACCATTCATTTAGTGACCGATTCAAGTTACAATTGCACTGAGAAATGGGACTTAGGACCATTTTTCACAGTTAATGACCTTTGCAGCATCAAATGCAGAGATCAGAATTCAGGTGCTTGGCCACAATTTCACGTTTACGACCATTATGGCTGTGTCCCAAGTCACGTAGTCCCATTTTCGACCTTCTGACAAGCAAAGTCAGATTCGCTTAACAACCGGGTTCTTAATTTATTAACTGCAATGATTCACTTAATGACTGTGGCAGGAAAGGTCATAAAAAAGGGGCAAAACTCACTTGGCAGATGTCTCCTGTAATGACAGAAATGTTGGGCTCAGTTGTGGTCGTAGGTCGAGGACTCCCTGTGTTGGGTACCCTTTTCTTCTGGCGAGGACCCCGTTCACACAACACGCTTGACCAGGCCGGGGTCCTCGCAGCCCCCCAGAGAGAAGCCAGAGGTCCACATGGAACCTCCTCAGGTCCAACCCTGGATGACCAGACCCCCCCTCCTCCCCTCCTCTGGGGTCTCCCTGGGACAAACCCAGAAGTTGGGATGGGCTCATTCCTGACCCAGGAGGGGCTTCCTCCCCTTTGGGCCTCACCCAGCTTCGGTCATGTTGAATCAGGGGATCGGGTCACAAAAGAGGCGAGGCGCTTAAGTGAACATTCAGCTCTTTATTTCAGCTCTGGACATGGACAAAGACAAGTGTGTAAAACCGCTTGGCTTTATGCAGCCGCCGGCGGCTCGGCGGCCAATGGCAGCGCTTGAATCTCCCGCGATCGGCTCGGCCAATCGCGGTAGATCCTAAGCGCTCCAATCACGGCCGGTCAGTCAGCCAATCGGGCTTCAGTCCAGGTGGGCCAATCAGGGTGCGAGTTTTCCAAGAATGCTAATACAGAACACCCCTCCCCTCATGGTTTCGTCTGACGCCGCGTCGTGACGTAGTCGCGTAGGTAGGTGGGGCTTCGAGTTTGCCTGGCCGACCTGCGCGGTTCAGTCTGTGTGAGGTCGCTGGCCGGTTCGGACGGGCTCCGCGTCGCTCTCCCCTCCGTCGATGGAACCGCCTGGCGAGGTGAGCCGGGCCTGGCGCCGCAACTCCCATCCGGGTGTCCTGGGCTGGTCGAGTTGTGGTTTCTGTTGCTCCTGCTCTGTTTTCCCGGGCTGGCTGAGCTGGCTCGGCTGCACCTTCCAGGTGAAGAACCCGTCTGCGACAAGTCGAGGTCTGTAGGTAAGTCCGGTTGGTTTGCTTGGTCGTTCCTGTCTTCTGGTGGGTGGTGTTCGGCTTCTGGTGGGTGGTGTTCGGCTTGCGCTGGGGTGTGTGTCATGGTTGGTTCCGGTCTTTCGTTGGTTTCTGGGTTGGTGGTTGAGGCTTCCCCTCCCTCTCTGCTTTCTTGGGCCGCCATTGTTGCTGGGTCGATGGGGGTGTTGGCGGCTAGTCTGGATCGTAGCTGGTCGATGTGCCGCTTCCAGCTCCTTCCGTCTGTTGTTTGTAGTCTGTATGATCGGGCCGGTTACCTGCGTTATTTGTGCGGGTACCCAGAGGAGGTCTCCGTGAAGTTTTTTGCGTGAGCGGCATCCCGATGTTGAATGTCCGGTACCGGCTGGAGGAGTCCGGGGTTTCTTTGGGTTGTAGGTGGGGTGTAGGCGGTCCAATGGGGATCTTAGTTTCCTCCCCATCAGCAGTTCCGCTGGGCTCTTGTTCGTTGTTGTGCTTGGCGTGATGTGTTGTATAAACAGTAGTCTGTTTATTTTTTCCTGGATATCGCGGTTTCGATTTTCTGAATGGCCTTTTTGTGTATTGGACCATTCGTTCCGCCCTACCATTTGCCGCCGGGTGAGCCGTTGAGGTTAAGGCGTGTCTGATGCCCGTTCGCCAGGTATTTTCAAACGTTATTGCCGTGAACTGGGGCCCGTTGTCCGACACTATGACGTCCGGTAACCGTGCGTTGCGAAGAGTCTGTTAAGCTTGTCGATGACCGCTTCAGTCGTTGTTGTTCTCATGGTGCTTACTTCCAACCAGTTGGAGTAAGCGTCTACAGTGATGAGGAACGTATACCCCTTGGTTGGTCCGGCGAAGTCTATGTGCAATCGCGACCATGGTCCTCTCGGCGTTTCCCACTCTCGGATTGGGGCGGCGGGGGGGGTTGGCTCTTGACTCTTGGCACTTGCTGCACCCAGCGACCCAAGTTTCTATTTGTTTGTCCATCCCCGGCCACCAAGTATAGGTCCTGGCCAGGGCTTTCATCTTGACGACCCCTGGGTGTCCCTCGTGTAGCAATGCCAACACTCTGTCTCACAGTGCTTCCGGTATGACCACCCGGTCGCCCCAGAGTATGCAACCCTTTTGTGAGAACAGCTCAGTTTGGCGGTTTCTGAAGGGTTTGAAATATTCGTTACCTTCAACTTCTGGCCATCCCCGCTCTACCCAGCTCAGTACCCACGCCAGCCGTTTGTCTTTATTTGTTTCATGGGCAATGTCTGGCGTGGTTAAGAGTGGGCACGGCATGGTCTCGATCTGTAGGGTCGTCGTTGTGGGTGCTGGGTCGTCGTCTACGTCCGGTAGAGGTGCCCGGCTGAGTGCGTCTGTGTGCAGAATGGTCTTACCGGGTCGGTGTGACAGCTCGTAGGAGTATGCCGCGAGGAACTCGGACCACCTCGTCATCCGGGCGACAGGATGTTCGGGGTGGCCTTGTTCCCTGCGAGTATTCGAGCAGGGGCTTGTGGTCCGTTATGATTGAGAAGTTCCTGCCGTAAAGGTATTCGTGGAACCTTTTAACTCCGGCAACGATGGCGAGGGCTTCTTTGTCTAGTTGACTGTAGTTTCTTTCCGGTTTTGCTAGTGTCCGGGAGAAGAAGGCGATGGGTGCTTCCTTCCCGTCCGGGTAGGGTGTGGCTGAGGACTGCTCCTATGCCGAAGGGTGAGGCGTCGCATGTTACCGAGAGCGGGAGGGTCTCGCTGTACTGAATCAAGACTGCGTCCGATGTTAGCAAGTCCTTGGTTCGTTGGAACACAGTCTCCTCCCGCTTCCCCCAGGTCCAGGTGGCCGCCTTATCGAGTAACCGGTGTAGGGGTTCTGCCACGGTGCGCCTTTTGGGGTAGGAAAACATTGTAAAAGTTAAGCAACCCCAAAAATGCTTGTAGCTCCGCCTTGTTGGTTGGTGTGGGGGCTTCCTTGATGGCCCTGAGTTTCTTCCGGTCGGGTGTATTCCGTGCGGTCCAGAAGGTACCCAGGAACTCGACCCTCTCGGTGTGCAGTTGGCATTTGTCCCTTTTGACTTTAAGACCGGCGTTTTGAATTTGTTACACCGCCCTTAAATGGGTCTCCAACTGTTCTTCGGCGGCGGCTGCGATCAGCACGTCGTCAAAGTAGGAACCACCCTTTGATGCCCTGGAGGAGCCTTTCCATGAGGCTTTGGAAGACTCCTGGGCGACGCTGACTCCAAATTGGAGTCGGTTGCAAAAAGGCCCCCCCGGTGTGTGACAATCGTTTGCGCCTCGGCTGTCTCCGCGTCGACCGGCAGTTGTTGATATGCTTGTGCCAAATCGAGTTTTGCGAAGACCGGCCTCCCCAGTGAGTGCAGGAGGTGCTGCACTACGGGACGGGGTAGGCGCTTTGTTGTAGCGCGTGATTAAGGGTGGCCTTGTAGTCCCAGCAAATTCTAATGGAGCCATCGGGCTTGATGGGGGTGACTATGGGCGTCTCCCAACGGGCATGGTTGATGGGTTCTAGCACCCCTTGTGCGACGAGCTTGTCTAGTTGCTCGTCGATTTTTGGCTTGAGTGCAAAAGGCACTCGCCGGGGTTTTAGGCGGATAGGGGCGATGTTGGGGTTAAGGTTGAAAGATATAGGGGGCCCTCGGTACTTGCCTAGCGAGTTGTCGAAGACTTCCTGGAAATCCCTCACGAGGGTCGCTTCCCAGTCGGCCGCATCTGTGCGGTGGATGCCGGTCACTTCGATGCCAAGCGGGGCAAACCATTGTAGGCCAAGCAAGCTGGGGCGGTCCCGGTCCACGATCGTGAGCGGCAAGACGTCGGTGTGGTTCTTGAACGTTACCTTGAAGTGCCCGATGCCAACTACAGGGATGCGGTTTCCCTGGTAGTCTTTCAGGATTAGCTTCTGGTCATCCAGCTCGTTGCGGCGGATGGTCGGGACCAGGCGCTTGATTGTGCGCCATGAGACCATTGAGAGGAAGGACCCAGAGTCCACTTCCATCTCGCAGGGCCTCCCATGTTCCGCAGCTGGGCCACGAAATCACTGATGGACTCGCCTTCGCGGTAAAAATCATACCTGCGGATGAGGATGGGCACAGTGGGGGCGTAATGGCGGCGCAGGATGGGCTCGAGGTCAGCCCAATCCATCTCCTTGACGTCGGCGGGCCTCACGAGTGCCTTGGCCATTTTGAACACCGCGGCCCCACAGTGCGTTAAGAATACTGCCCGCTTCCTCTGGCCGTTGGCGTCCTTGAGGTTACTGCATTCCAGAAACATCTGGAAGCGGTCAATATAGGACTCCCAGTCTTCGGTTGCTGGGTCGAATGGAGCGGGCGGCAGGGTGCTGGCCATCTTGTAGGGCGCTGGTCACCGATGCCACGTGCTAGTTGGTCCTTGCCTCACGATCCCACCTTCGTCGCCAGTGTTGAATCAGGGGATCGGGTCACAAAAGAGGCGAGACGCTTAAGTGAACATTCAGCTCTTTATTTCAGCTCTGGACATGGACAAAGACAAGTGTGTAAACCGCTTGGCTTTATACAGCTGGCCGGCGGCTCGGCGCCAATGGCAGCGTCAATCTCCCGCGATCGGCTCGGCCAATCGCGGTAGATCCCTAGCGCTCCAATCACGGCCGGTCAGTCAGCCAATCAGGCTTCAGTCCAGGTGGGCCAATCAGGGTGCGAGTTTTCCAAGAATGCTAATACAGAACAGGTCAGACACAGCTGGGAACCTCCTGGAGGAGAAGAGAGTCTCATCGCACATCAACCTGGCCCTGAAAAGCCACAGCTTGAACCCAGAGCCACCCAGGATCTGGTCTGCCGCCTCTGAGAGCAGAATTTGAGGGACGTTCAGAGGGAGAACTTCCAAGCGGTGGAACTCCCTGACAGGGTGGGCCTGGCTGCCCCTTCAGTTCCCCCCCTCACTCAGCCCCCCGTTTCCCCTTCTGGGCCAAGAAGCCCATATTAATGTCCCCCCCAGTGAAGAAACATCCTCCCTGAACAACGGATGCCAATAAACCAGGAACAAAGGAGTTCCAACAGCACCTTCAAACCCCTTGGAGGTTTTTTGGTATAGAAAGTCTCGGCCCCAGAAATCGGGAAGGTCAGAGGGGTCCCTCCCACCCAACAGAAGATCCCCACACCAGAGGAAGAGCCACCAGATCTCCAGAAATCATCCCTGTGATAAGATGGGTGGCCAGTAAATTGGATGGATGGATGGATGGACAGACAGATTTGGATTGATAGATCTCAGCTGCAGACTTTACAGTCCATTCTTTATTTAAAAAACTAAGAAACATCACAATGTAAAGAATCTTGGTGTATTATAGGAAGATTGTAAGATAACAGAGGAATGACAAGAAAATAAAAATAAAAAATTTCATCCATTCTATATTTTTCTCCCTATTTACCCAATGATCTAGTCCACAAGTTGTCACTTTCCTGCTTCTTAATGAGCTTTTATCTCAGAATTAATATTGCTAGAAAAGATGGAAAATGAAATTTCACTTCAGGCACAAGCAATTTTAAAATCGGCTGCAATTAAGATCAATATATAGGATTATGACATAGAACAAAATTCCAAATAATCTTAACCTTGGGCAGAGATCAAGGGTGCCGATTGTCATTAGAAGACAGGCAACACTAGAGTTAAATGGCATTAACTTGAAGTGGCATCAAACTCCATAGCTCTGAGTGACCTTCCCCAGCAATCTCTGGAGACAAGAGGCCATGTTGAAGGACAGCAGAAGTCAATTCCCTGGGTGCTGAATTCTCTTCCCCAGCATCACTTTCTGGACTTGCCCTGACTGGGAGGAAGGACCACAACCACAACAGAACAATGATAACAGGGGTGTATCTGTAATTTTTACTAACATGTTTTATTCCAGCCTCCCCTCTGCAGATGGAGCCCGGAAAAAGTTCAGGATCCCAAGAGGAGAAGTTGCTTCTTGCTGTAATTATGACTATCTGGGCCTTTGAGACCTGTGATGCTATATTTCCAGTTTTTGACTTTGATGCAGGCATTAGACTGAAGCCACATGCAAAGGATCTTGTATCAGAAAAGGATAAATTCCTTGGGTGAACCTCTCTAGGACCAAGTTTTGGGACAGGTGCAGGCTCTGCTCTTGATTGCACCTTTCTCTCCTTTGCAGATGAAACTGAGTGATTCTCTGTTTAGATCAGGAAAGCCACTGGAGCTTCTCAGAGTCTTTGCATTTCTCCAACTGTTTCTGTTGTTTGTGTTAGAAACAGGAAGTGGATTGATTCATGCCACGAATGATGGACCTCCTGCTTCTGCTTCTGCTGCTGCTGGTGTCCCCATCAGTCTGTGGGAAGCTGAGGAGGAAATGCCCATTGAGTTTGGAGCACCAGGATGGGTACAATCCATGGA